>NC_057804.1:117774556-117784864 GCF_018294505.1 Triticum aestivum
GGGGGGCTGGCCCCACCTGTCATCGACCCAGGGGGGGTCAAACCCCTGGTCAACAGGGCCTAACCCGCCGGCGGTGAGTCGCCGGCGAGGCCGAGGCGGCGGAGGCCTTCGGGTTTCGTGCTCCGGCGACCAAACGGACGGAGGAGGGGCTCTACGAATAGCTGGAAGAGCGCCGCGTCTTCCTGTGGAGTCGGTTGGGGTCGGGGCGGCCGAAATCGGCGCCGGCGACGAGCTAGGTAGCCGCCGGAGTTCGGGTGAGCTCGGAGTCGGTGTTAGGGAGCACAGCAGAGGGTGCGGATGGGTGCTATGGCCTCCTGGGGGTGCACTGAGCACGGCTGCGTGCTCGGTTGCAGTTCTAGGCAACCGTGGCTACGGCGGCGACATGGCCGGCGGTGAAGAGCTCTCGGCTCCGGTGGTTGATGCGGTTAGGGGGCGAATTAGGCAACGAGGCATGGGGGAAACGATGCAGCGGCTCACCGCGGTTCTTCTGGTGCTGCTGGCAAGGCAGGGGAGGCACAGGGTCCGGCGAATCGACGGCGGGGATCACCGGCACCCGAGGTCGGAAACGGCGGCGTTGGAGATGCAGCAGAGCTTCTGGCGCCGCGTGACTCGATGGAGAGGACGACGATGTCGTGGCGGAGCTCGGGATCACGTCGGAGAGGTGGGGCAGTGGCTGTGGGTGCGGGGTTACGGCAGCGCATCCATGGAGGCTTCGGCCATGGCGGGGAACGGGCGAGGAGAGGCGTAGGGGGGCGAATGGGGTGTCGGCGAGGTCGGGGCGACGACCAGGAGACGATCCACGCGGCGCAACGGCGACCAGGGCGATGCAGAGAGGCTGGGTGGTGCGTGGCGAGCTCGGGCGCGCCATGCTCACCTCCCTGCCTTCTCTGGCAAGGGGAAGCAGCTGGCTGGCATGGGCCAGCACAGTGCTGGGCCGGCCAGTGGGTTGCCAGGTAAGTGGCCAGGTAAAACTCTCTCTCTCTCTTTCTGTTTTAATTCTGTTTTCTATTTTGCAGGTTTGTTTTGAATTTGGTTTTGAAACCAATTCAATTTATTTTGCTTCTGACAATATTTTTAGGAGCTAAAAGAATTAAAACAATGCTCCACAAAAATATTTCAGAATTAGTGGACCTATATTTATTTAACAGTAGATATAAGTCCAATTCAAATAGCTATTGATTTAATTCAAATACCCAAAATAAATGTTTCTGAGATACCGAAAATATTGGTTTGGATTTTACCTCTTGCCAATATTTCCAGAGGATAACAAGAACATTTTCTTGGACTTATTTGGAGCAATTTTTATCTTGATCATTTTTTTAAAGGATTCTGAGGCTTTGAAAATTCCTCAATTCAAATTTCATTTGAATTTAAACATGATGCAGCAACCAAGCTAGTCCAAGGCCAAGGTAAAGCTAGGGATGTGACAACTCACCCCCACTAAACAAGAATCTCGTCTCGAGATTCAAGCGTAGGGTAAGGTGAAGGGGAAACACAAACTAGTATAATCTTCACGATCCAGGTTGCACTTCATAGGAACGTTGATTCGATCACCATTATTGTCTTGAAGTCTTGCTCTGAGAAATCCTGTCAACATGACATGGAGGGAAGAAGGAGACTCTAGAAGGGTCGATCTTCTCGAATATCGAACAACTCACGGAATGAGACATAGAACCATCTCTCGGGTTGAGACACGAGATACACATCAAGAGGGGTGGAAAGAAACGGATGACGAAGGTTCACTAGGTGGACAATAATTCCACACTTAAGAAGGTGGTAAACGATTGTCGACGTAGCGAGGAGTTGAATTGCCATGATACCACGACGAAACATCTTGGAGGAGGGTGATTCGTAGATTATCCCCTTAAGTGGCAAAAAGAATTACCTTTGATATAGAGATCATTGAGACTCTCTATATCAGCCTAAGGCAAATCACAGCAATCGATTGGCGGGGTCGGTAGAGTGGCATACTCGGACTTGGATGATGTGGACTACCTTGTTGAAGACAACGCAATGTATGATTTTTGCTTATCACCGGAAATGGAAGAGACCCATGGTAGAATGGCACATTGGCGGTGTAAGCTGGGAACAAAATGCAAATGCTGGGAATGATTCTGGTAACTGGGGAAGAACCCAACAACAGAGAGTGAATTCACTGTTTGAAAAGATCATAGCATTGCCGAGGAAACCGGGAGGAATCCTAGTTAGAGCCGATGATAACACGTAGCGCTTGTGCGTGCTCTCAAGAACTTGAGCATTTCCATATTCATCAGGGTTTTACCAACATCCGTGTCAAGGGTCCTGGCAACACAACTTGCTACCATGATGAATGATGATGGATGATGCAGATGCAAAGGAAGATAACACCTTCTCAGATTTCATCTTAGCGAGGCCAAGGAAACAAAATCTGGATGATCGACCGAGAGACATTTAGCACTCCGCTTCTAATGTTCTTCTTGATGTGCTAGTGTAACCCATTCATAGAAATGGTCTGGTATCTAGGACATCAAGTAAAAGGTCGGACTTCGGGATCTCAAAATCCATAGGGGCAACTAGGGAGTAAATCCTACGAAATCCCTATGGGGAGGTGGCCAACTTCCTCAATCAAGATATTATAATAACAGGTCTTCCGGCTGGGTGTGTTGGCCACGACATCCACTTTATCGGTTATCGAGGGACCAATATTATAGTTCTTGGAGAATGTTCCAACCATCATATCTGCCTGAGATTCAGATCTGGTTGGTGTCAGGATATTCCAGACTCATCGAGTCTAGGAAGAAAAACGAAAGTTTGCAACACAAATCGACGAGATGACGTTGTGAGATTCTCGGGAAATGAACTACGGTAGTAAGCTCCAAAACATGAGCTGGTTCTGCTACAAACATGTGAACACGTTGTCCCAGACAAGCATGCCCTCATGGTAGTCTTACAATAAAACACTACCGAGTTCAGGAGGGGGAACCATCAACGAGGGTATCGAAGTCTTATGCATTACCATGGATTAACACTTAACTCCTGTTCTCGAACAAATCAGTCAGTGGCTTGGGGTGCTACGGAGCACATATAGAATGGAGGTTGCAAGTCTCCGAACCATAGAATACTTTCGCACACATGCATGACTGATTTGGGATGATTCCAAAGGAAACAACATTGACTTTCTCGAATCCACGGCGGCAACTTGCATCAGATGCACATGAATTAAAGGAAGTCACTACCTTCATCCAAACATATGCTTCATGAGCTAGCATGAACAAATGCCTTCAAAAGTTTCCAACACTAACTTAATTTTCAACAAAATCATGGAGGATATAAGGATGTTGTCAATGGGCTCAACAACAACTCATCGGCATTTCCATATCACTGGACTTCCACCATCGTGTGAACACGGTGATAGCATTGGTCAGACCCAAAAGATATAATGGTGTATGCTCGAGGGATCAACCACGAGTAAAACAACATTACGAACATCGTTGGTTCTGACTTGATTTGACGATAGCCCACACTCAAATCAAAGGATTGATAAGACAATAGGTCCAGCAACTGATCACAGGGACCAATCGATGAAGATATCATCTTTCTTCAACACACACCACACAAGAATATCCCTTTGGAACGAACTAAGTCAGGCAAGCTTTTATCTTCCAACCCTCCAAGTTGTCGTTTAGCTTAACCAACTAGCTCAGGGATATCTAACACCGATTCTTGGAGAGAAGGTGGTTCACAGGATAAACCAACTTGATCACGAGCTTAACATAACAGTCAGGTGACAACCCGGTAACACCTCCAAGAAGATATTCGGAAAATCACGAACCACCGATATGTTACTAAGATCGAGAACAATCTTGCTTTTCAGGGCAAGACGATATGATCAAATGAGTGAGGACTTGACACAATCCTAACTCATTGATCGAAGGGTGCACCGGAAATAAGGACTAGATAGCACGATCAGTCTTAGAATGATGATTCAAGAACCAACACGCTAAGAATGAAATTATTATCCTTTAACTACCAAGCAACAGAGTTGCTAGCAGTATTGATTTCACACGCCATGATTCATTTGTCGGTATTCCGGTTGCATCAACACGATGGCCGAGGAATGACTAATGATGGTGAGAAGTATTACTACGTCAAAATTCATGAAAGTTGGTGCAGTTCTCATGACAATTCTGACATAAAGGGGGTAATACTCCAAGGTAGAACAGAACCAAAAGCTGGATTGGCATTTGATCTGCGGAATACAACTACTTTGACCCAATCCTAGATATGGATGAGGTACTGGAGTTTGTTTCTCCTATTCATTCTAAAATAGAATGGCTTGGCGGACCACAAGGGTAATAGGCATCGACGAACGAATGCACGCATACTCTTGACTATCAATTGATAGGCGAGGGTCGGAAACAACTAAGATGGGACAACTCAAAAGAACATATGATTTTCTGAGTTGTGGATGCATGGATTAGCATGTCGAACGAAGTTCAACATATTTCTTCCGGATAACCCATGCAGAAAGGTAGAACTGGCAGAGTCACGATTTATGAATGGAGAACTCATCGAGAGCACTCTTGTTGTCATCTTTTGGTTCAGAAGAACTCCTGCCAAGAATGGTTCATGGTAATTGGAAGAAGGATATACCACGGACCTCGAGGACTATCGCAAAGGTTACTAATATACTAAAGGAACTAGCAACACTATCAACATGATGTAAGTAGGGTGAATATCGGGTTCAAGAACCCAGGAACAGAATACCTATTACTAAGTAGCATCACAGGATGCTTTCGAGAATGATGGCCAGAATCATCACACTGGGAACACAAATCATGGCTAAATTACTAGATGATCCTCTAAGCACTTAGGGTCATAATAATAATTCCAACATATATGTTGAGGTAATAATTACCTCAACACACCGATTAGTGTGGTTAATCGGGCCCAAAGGAACATCGAAGCGGGAGGAAGGAATTTGCAAATGCATCAGACTACTTAGAAACCTGGGATGACTCGGACAGCATAACGGCTGTAAATGCTCAGAAAAGATTTGAGACATTCACAAAAATGGTGGCATAACCACTCAGAAGCACAATATCAAGGTTTCGAGATCAATAATTAACATACAGAGGTAGAAACTGAACTGAGGCTTAAATCCAACAAACTTATAAGTCTACTGATTAGTAACACGTGATCCTAATAGAAAGAAGAGATAGCCTAGTTCTTAATCCCCGTAGAAGAGAAGATGATGACTCAGATCAGAAGGCCATGAGGTATAAGGAGTAAAAAGAGCCTTACGTTCCATCCCACAATCAATTCCCTTACATAACTAAAGAATATCTAGACTCAACTTCGACCAGTTTGGCTTGGTAATCCTACAGGCAGTCAAGCTCTGATACCAACGCTGTCAGGACCCCGACTCAATGCCACATCGATCTAGCATGTAACACCTCATATCACTTTGCGGCCTCACGCACGGTATTCCCACGGGTGTCGCCCTACCTTTACCCGGGACCGTTTGCGCCTTTTGGCACACGTATATGACAGTGTCACTAGCATCTATATGATAAGGAGCCCGGGCTGACATGGCTAGTCGTAAACCCAAAGTGGCACAAACTTACAGGGACAGGCATCCATGACCCAGCATCGAACGTGTCGGTCAGCAGCGAGTGAATCCAGGCTGTAGCACTGGGCTAGCAGGACTCCGGTGAACCGGGCTGTAGCGGGCTAACAGGACTCCGGTATTCATCGCGTGACATTTCCCCGAAGGGACAGACAGAGGAACGAAGAAGGACACATGCCGGCCAGCCTAAGTGTTCCGGAGCAGTAGCAAGCTACCATTGGAAACACTAGGAGACATTTCCCGGTAAGAGAGGCTACTAAGGATAAACAACTAGATAGTCAGATCCCACACATACCAAGCATTTCAATAACATACACACAATATGCTCGATATGTGCAAACACAACATGGCATCACAACATGACTCTATGACTCAAGTATTTATTCATTAGGCTCCGAGGAGCGAGATATTACAAACATAGGTCTCATGACCCAACATTCAGAGTATACAAGTCAAAGCACAAGCGGAAGCTATCATGTCTGAGTACAGACAACTATAAATGAAAAAGGCTGAGAAGCCTGACTATCTACCAGATACTGCCGAGGGCACAAGATCGTAGCTGAGGTAACAAGCTAAACGTCGAAGTCCACGCGAAACTACTAGTGAGACCGAAGTCTCTCTGCAAAACATAAAATGGGCAAACATGAGTACAAATGTACCCAGCAAGACTTACATCAGAACTAAATACATATGCATCATTATCAACAAAGGGATGGTGGGGTTTAACTGCAGCAAGCCAGCTTTGACTCGGTGGCTAACCTGAACTACGACTGCAAGTAACTCTTTTGAGGTGGCGAACACGAGTCCACATATTCACCATATCAATACACCACTATGGAACCGCTCCCGTCTCCCTACGAGAACGCCATCCATAGCACTCACGCTTATCTTGCGTATTTTAGGGTATCCACTTTCACTTGTCTATGAACTGATATAAGCAACCCAGAAGTCCTTTTCCGCGGACACGGCTATTCGAATAGATCATATTAACCCTGCAGGGGTGTACATCTTCACACACGCTCTCACCACTTACCGCCGTTTACACGACATGTACTCGGCAACCTTCAAGCGGAAGCCCAACGTGGGTGTCGGCCACGGCCTACCTAAACACTCAAGTCTCTAGTCCAGGTTTATCGCCTATTCGGGTTCCATCCATGAGGAGATCCGGCCGGAGTTTCGCTCACAGCCCCAAACGATGTGAACAGGGTTCCCGAGACACCAAACGGGCGCCCGGTACACCGTGCCATGTGCCTACCGCATCACAGCCCACCCCTACGGTCAGCGCTGCGCACGGCCTCCAGCATACTACAAACACCAGAAACTACTTGCAACTCCTGGACAGAGGACAAGGGTGATCAAGAAGCCGAGAGGGTCCATTGGTTTCGGGCCCAATGCGTGGTAGTAGCTGAATCATGGATCACAAACACAGAACTTAGTTCCTGAGGACGGCTGCAATGAGACAACCCACCATGTACTCCTACATGGCCTCTCACCGCTACCTTTACCAAATCGTATTCACACACTTAGCTCACACACAGTAGGACAGGTTCACATGCCTCTGATTCATCCCCGAGGAATCAGACCTGACTCAACTCTAAGCAGTAGCAGGCATGACAAACAAACATGAATGAGTAGGCACAACAGGGCTCAAACAACTCCTACTCATGCTAGTGGGTTTCATCTAATTACTGTGGAATGACAGGTCATGCAGAGGATAAAGGGGTTCAGCTACCGCAGCAAGTAACAGATGAATCGATGTTGTCCTAATGCAGTAAAAGAGAGCAGGAGCGAGAGAGTGGGATTGTATCGGAATGAACAAGGGGGTTTTGCTTGCCTGGCACTTCTGAAGATAACATTGAGTCTTCATCAGTGTCAACGATCGCATCATCGGTATCACGTCTATCGAGAGGGGACAAATACCGGCAAACACAGAAGAAACACAATCAATGCAATGCACAATATGATGCATGCTATGACATGGCAATATGAATGTGTTTTGAGCTAATGCACCTAAAACCAGATTAAATGAAGTTGGTTTGAATCCAAGATTCAAATTCAAACTCCATATGTGGATATTTAAATGCCATTAGTATGATTTGTGCTAAACAGCATCTATAAGTTGTTCTAACATGCATGAAAATGGTACAGATGGATTCCTTGAATTTTTTTGATAATTTTTCATATATAAATTATTTAATTTGGAGTTACGGTTGAATTTCTATGATTTTTAGAAGTTTTAGGCATTTTCTGGAATTTATAAATTATTTCCTAATTTATTTTAATTCCAGAAAGGAATTATTGCGTCAGCATGACCTCATAGTGACGTCAGCAGGTCAACGGGCGCCGTCCAGGTCAAACTGACCTGTGGGACCCATATGTCAGCGTCACAGGTTAAACAGGGGGGGTTTAGTTTAGTTTAATTAAGGATTAGGGCACTAGGGCCCACATGTCAGTGTCAGCAGGGGGGGTAATTAAATTAAAATAAACTAAACTAATTAACAGGGGGCTGGCCCCACCTGTCATCGACCCAGGGGGGGTCAAACCCCTGGTCAACAGGGCCTAACCCGCCGGCGGTGAGTCGCCGGCGAGGCCGAGGCGGCGGAGGCCTTCGGGTTTCGTGCTCCGGCGACCAAACGGACGGAGGAGGGGCTCTACGAATAGCTGGAAGAGCGTCGCCTCTTCCTGTGGAGTCGGTTGGGGTCGGGGCGGCCGGAATCGGCGCCGGCGACGAGCTAGGTAGCCGCCGGAGTTCGGGTGAGCTCGGAGTCGGTGTTAGGGAGCACAGCAGAGGGTGCGGATGGGTGCTATGGCCTCCTGGGGGTGCACTGAGCACGGCTGCGTGCTCGGTTGCAGTTCTAGGCAACCGTGGCTACGGCGGCGACATGGCCGGCGGCGAAGAGCTCTCGGCTCCGGTGGTTGATGCGGCTAGGGGGCGAATTAGGCAACGAGGCATGGGGGAAACGATGCAGCGGCTCACCGCGGTTCTTCTGGTGCTGCTGGCGAGGCAGGGGAGGCACGGGGTCCGGCGAATCGACGGCGGGGATCACCGGCACATGAGGTCGGAAACGGCGGCGTTGGAGATGCAACAGAGCTTCTGGCGCCACGTGACTCGATGGAGAGGACGACGACGTCGTGGCGGAGCTCGGGATCACTTCGGAGAGGTGGGGCAGTGGCTGTGGGTGCGGGGTTACGGCAGCGCATCCATGGAGGCTTCGGCCATGGCGGGGAACGGGCGAGGAGAGGCGTAGGGGGGCGAATGGGGTGTCGGCGAGGTCGGGGCGACGACCAGGAGACGATCCACGTGGCGCAACGGCGACCAGGGCTATGCAGAGAGGCTGGGTGGTGCGTGGCGAGCTCGGGCGCGCCATGCTCACCTCCCTGCCTGCTCTGGCAAGGGGAAGCAGCTGGCTGGCACGGGCCAGCACAGTGCTGGGCCGGCCAGTGGGTTGCCAGGTAAGTGGCCAGGTAAAACTCTCTCTCTCTCTTTCTGTTTTAATTCTGTTTTCTATTTTGCAGGTTTGTTTTGAATTTGGTTTTGAAACCAATTCAATTTATTTTGCTTCTGACAATATTTTTAGGAGCTAAAAGAATTAAAACAATGCTCCACAAAAATATTTCAGAATTATTGGACCTATATTTATTTAACAGTAGATATAAGTCCAATTCAAATAGCTATTGATTTAATTCAAATACCCAAAATAAATGTTTCTGAGATACCGAAAATATTGGTTTGGATTTTACCTCTTGCCAATATTTCCAGAGGATAACAAGAACATTTTCTTGGACTTATTTGAAGCAATTTTTATCTTGATCATTTTTTTTAAAGGATTCTGAGGCTTTGAAAATTCCTCAATTCAAATTTCATTTGAATTTAAACATGATGCAGCAACCAAGCTAGTCCAAGGCCAAGGTAAAGCTAGGGATGTGACACCGACTCCTGCCTGCAACTACTACTATTACTCCACACATCGACCGACTCCTGCCTGCATCTAGAGTATTAAGTTCATAAGAATAAAGTAACACTTTAAGCAAGATGACATGATGTAGAGGGATAAACTCATGCAATATGATATAAACCCCATCTTTTTATCCTCGATGGCAACAATACAATACGTGTCTTGCAACCCTTTCTGTCACTGGGTAAGAACACCGCATGACGGAACCCAAAGCTAAGCACTTCTCCCATGGCAAGAAAGTTCAATCTAGTAGGCCAAACCAAACCGATAATTCGAAGAGACTTGCAAAGGTAACTCAATCATATAAAAGAATTCAGAGAAGATTCAATTATTATCCATAGATAAACTTGATCATAAATCCACAATTCATCGGATCTCGACAAACACACCGCAGAAAGAGATTACATCGAATAGATCTCCACAAGAGACGGGGAGAACATTGTATTGAGATCCAAAAAGAGAGAAGAAGCCATCTAGCTAATAACTATGGACCCGTAGGTCTGTGGTAAACTACTCACAACTCATCGGAAGGGCTATGGTGTTGATGTAGAAGCCCTCCATGGTCGATTCCCGCTCCGGCAGAACACCGACGAAGGCTCCAAGATGGGATCTCGCGGATACAGAAGGTTACAGCGGTGGAAATTGTGTTTCAGGTGCTCCCTGGATGTCTTCGGGGTACGTAGGTATATATAGGAGGAAGAAGTACATCGGTGGCCGCCCGAGGGGCCCACGAGACAGGGGGGC
>NC_057804.1:117785032-117894725 GCF_018294505.1 Triticum aestivum
GTGCGCCCTCCTATCTTGTGGCCGCCTTGGCTGCTTCTTGGCATGCACTCCAAGTCCTCCGGATCACGTTCGTTCCAAAAATCATGCTCCCGAAGGTTTCATTCCATTTGGACTCCATTTGATATTCCTTTTCTTCGAAATACATAAATAGGCAAAAAAAACAGCAATACGGGCTGGGCCTCCGGTTAGTAGGTTAGTCCCAAAAATGATATAAAAGTGTAAAATAAAGCCCATAAACATCCAAAAGGGGTAATATAATAGCATGGAACAATCAAAAATTATAGATACATTGGAGACGTATCAAGCATCCCCAAGCTTAATTCTTGCTCGTCCTCGAGTAGGTAAATGATAAAAAGAAATTTTTGATGTGGAATGCTACCTAGCATAATTCTCAATGTAATTTTATTTATTGTGGCATGAATGTTCAGATCCAAATGATTCAAAATAAAAGCTTATAAAACATAAAAATAATAATGCTTCAAAGCATAGTAACAAATAATCATGTCCTATCAAAATAATATAGCCAAAGAAAGCTTATCCCTACAAAACCATATAGTTAGGCCATGCCTCATTTTCATTACACAAAATACTCCCATCATGCACAACCCCAATGACGAGCCAAGCAATTGTTTCATACTTTTTAACGCGCTTTAGCTTTTTCAACTCTTACGCAATACATGAGCGCAAGCCATGGACATAGCACTATGGTGGTATATGGTGGTTGTGAGGACAAAACGGGAGAAGATGGTCTCACATCAACTAGGCGTATTAACGGGCTATATGGAGATGCCCATTAATAGATATCAATGTGAGTGAGTAGGGATTGCCATGCAACGGATGCACTAGAGCTATAAATATATGAAAGCTCAACAAAGGAAACTTAGTGGGTGTGCATCCAACTTGCTTGCTCACGAAGACCTAGGGAATTTTGACGAAGCCCATCATTGGAATATACAAGCCAAGTTCTATAACGAAAAATTCCCACTTAGGATATGAAAATGACAACATAGGAGACTCTCTATCATGAAGATCATGGTGCTACTTTGAAGCACAAGTGTGGAAAAAGAGATAGTAGCATTGTCCCTTCTCTCTTTTTCTCTCATTTTATTTTATTTTATTTTCTATTTTTTTTCTTTTTTTTTCTTTGGCTTTTCTTTTTTTCTTTTTGGCCTTTCTTTTTTTTTCTTTTTTTTCTTTTTGTAAAGTCCGAAGTCTCATCCCAACTTGTGGGGGAATCATAGCCTTCATCATCCTTTCCTCACTAGGGCAATGCTCTAATAATGAAGATCATCACACCTATATGGATTTACAACTCAAGAATTACAACTCAAAGCTAGAACAAGATATGACTCTATATGAATGCCTCCGGCAGTGTAACGGGATATGCAATGAATCAAGAGCGACATGTATAAAATTATGAAGGTGACCTTGCCACAAATACGATGTCAATTACATGATCATGCAAAAGAGCAATATGACAATGATGGAACGTGTCATAATAAATGGAACGGTGGAAAGCTGCATGGCAATAGATCTCGGAATGGCTATGGAAATGCCATAATAGGTAGGTATGATGGCTGTTTTGAGGAAGGTAGATAAAGGGTTTATGATACCGGCAAAAGTTGCGCGGTAATAATAAAGGCTAGCAAAGTGAAGGGATGAGTGTGCATATATCCATGGACTCACATTAGTCAAAAAAGAACTCATATACTTATTGCAAAAGTCTACTTAGCCTTCGAAGCAAAGTACTACTACGCATGCCCCAAGAGGGATAGATTGGTAGGAAAAGACCATCGCTCGTCCCCGACTGCCACTCATAAGGAAGACAATCAAAAGAGCACCTCATGCAACACATTTGTCACACAACTTTTACCATACGTGCATGCTACGGGACTTGCCAACTTCAACAAAAGTATTTCTCAATTTCATAATTACCCACTAGCATGACCCTAACATTACTACCTTTATATCTCAAAACAATTATCAAGCATCAAGTTGATCATAGCATCCAATTCTTTTTCTTGATAGTTTTTATTATACCCAACTTGGATGCTCATCATTCTAGGACCAAATTATAACCATAGCAAATACCATGCTGTTATAAAAGACTCTCAAAATAATATAACTGAAGCATGAGAGACTAGAGATTTCTTCAAAATTAAGACACCACCGTGCTCTAAAAGATATAAGTGAAGCACTAGAGCAAAAACTATCAAGCTCAAAAGATATAAGTGAAGCACATAGAGTATTCTAGCAAATTCTAATCCAATAGGCTTCTCCCAAAAGGTGTGTACAGCAAGGATGCTAGTGGTAAACTAAAGAGCAAAGACTAATATAATACATGACGCTCCAAGCAAAACACATATCATGCAGCGAATAAAAATATAGCTCCAAGTAAAGTTACCAATGAATGAAGACGAAAGAGGGGATGCCTTCGCGGGGCATCCCAAAGCTTAGGCTTTTGGCTATCCTTGAATATCTTGGGGTGCCATGGGAATCCCCAAGCTTAGGCTCTTGCCACTCCTTATTCCATAGTCCATAAAAGCTTTACCCAAAACTTGAAAACTTCACAACACAAAACTCAACAGGAAATCTTATAAGCTCCGTTAGTGAAAGAAAACAAAACCACCACATAAGGTACTGTAATTAAATCATTATTTATTTAATTTGGTGTTAAACCTAATGTATTCCAACTTCTCTATGGTTTATAAACTATTTTACTAGCCATAGAAGCATCAAAATAAGCAAACAACACACGAAAAAACAGAATCTGTCAAAAACAGAAAAGTCTGAAGCAATCTGTAACTAACGCAGACTTCTGGAACTCTACAAATCCTACCAAACTAGGACGTACTGGACAATTTATCTATTGATCAGCAGCAAAAAGAATCAATGCAAAAGCACGTTTCTGTGATTTATTGAATTTTTTCACGTGAGCGCAAAGTTTCTGTTTTTCAGCAGAATCAAATCAACTATCATCATAGTCTATCCTATAGGTTCTACCTGGCACAAACACTAATTAAAAGATAAAAACACATCTAAATAGAGAGTAGATGCAAGATTTATTACTAAACAGGAGCAAAAGCAAAAAACATAAATAAAAATTGGGTTGCCTCCCAACTAGCGCTATCGTTTAACGCCCCTAGCTAGGCATAAAAGCGAAGATAGATCTAACGAGTGTCATCTTTGGCACTAAATTATTCAACAGAACACTTATAATCTTTAGGGGTATCTCCCTTTTTAGCAATGATTAAACCTTCGGGCAAAAATTCAAGAAATTCGTTTGTAACAAAAGGTTCCTTAACGATAGAAAGACAATTGGGATGAACACTTATGGATTTGAGGTCCGCGTCTCCCTTACTAGAAGTTTCACCCTTATTTTTAGGAACATAAATAAACTTGGTGGTTTTTGTAGGGGGTTTTGGAGTGTTTTTCATGGGAGAAAAAGCCGAACCTAAGTTGGTAATTATATCCTCAAGTTTACCTATTCTAGCAGAATCAAGATCTATTTTTTTGTTAACTATAGGTTCTTTCTCTTTAAGATTTTTCAAAGCAACTCCAACCCTAGATTCATATTGAGTGATAATATTATGAATCTTTTTATCCAGATTTTCAACCAACTCAACAGTGGCAATTTTATTTTCAATAATATCAAGCCGTTGCATAATGTGTTCTAAAGTTAAAACAGTTTCATTAACCAAAAGAGGTGGTGGGCCAAACAAATCTAACGTAGCATTATAAGCATCAAACGTATGGCTACTCAAGAAATCACCTCCGGCAACAGTATTAAGAACACATCTATTCTAAGGAGTGATGCCTACATAAAAATTGCGAAGAAGAACAGAAGTAGAAAGCTTCCTAGTAGATTTATTTTGAGCATTGCAAATTCTATGCCAAGTATCTTTTAAATTTTCTCCCTCCCTTTGCTTAAAATTAAGAATTTCATGTTCGGGAGTGATAATGAGGATAGGAATACTAGCCATAACGACGAGGTAAATGAGCAAGCACACGGGCAAACAGGAAAAAGGCAAGCAAAAAGAGAGGTGGAGATTGGGAAAGAGAGGGCAAATAAAATGGCAAGGGTGAAGTGGGGGAGAGGAAAACGAGAGGCAAATGGCAAATAATGTAAATGCAAGGGAGATGGGTTTGTGATGGGTACTTGGTATGTCTTGACTTGAGCGAAGACCTCCCCGGCAACGGCGCCAGAAATCCTTCTTGCTACGTCTTGAGCTTGCGTTGGTTTTCCCCGAAGAGGAGAGGGTGATGCAGCAAGTGTAGCGTAAGTATTTCCCTCAGTTTTGAGAACCAAGATATCAATCCAGTAGGAGGCTCCTCAAAAGTCCCAAGCACCTACACAAACAAACTGAGAACTCGCAACCAACGCGATAAAGGGGTTGTCAATCCCTTCACGGCCACTTGCGAAAGTGAGATCTGATAGAGAAAGTATGATAAGATAAATATATTTTTGGTTCTAATATAGATGCAAAAAGTAAAGATGCAAATAAAAGTAAATTGGAAGCAAATATGATAAGAGATAGACCCGGGGGCTATAGGTTTCACTAGAGGCTTCCCTCGAGATAGCATAAGTATTACGGTGGGTGAACAAATTACTGTGGAGCAATTAATAGAAAAGCGAATAATTATGAGATTATCTAGGCATGACCATGTATATAGGCATCACGTCCATAACAAGTAGACCGACTCCTGCCTGCATCTACTACTATTACTCCACACATTGACCAACTCCTACCTGCATCTAGAGTATTAAGTTCATAAGAACAGAGTAACGCTTTAAGCAAGATGACATGATGTAGAGGGATAAACTCATGCAATATGATATAAACCCCATCTTTTTATCCTCGATGGCAACAATACAATACGTGTCTTGCAACCCTTTCTGTCACTGGGTAAGAACACCGCAAGATTGAACCCAAAGCTAAGCACTTCTCCCATGGTAAGAAAGATCAATCTAGTAGGCCAAACCAAACCGATAATTCGAAGAGATTTGCAAAGATAACTCAATCATATAAAAGAATTGAGAGAAGATTCAATTATTATCCATAGATAAAAACATAAACCCACAATTCATCGGATCTCGACAAACACACCGCAAAAAGAGATTACATCAAATAGATCTCCACAAGAGAGGAGGAGAACATTGTATTGAGATCCAAAAAGAGAGAAGAAGCCATCTAGCTAATAATTATGGACCCGTAGGTCTGTGGTAAACTACTCACAACTCCTCGGAAGGGCTATGGTGTTGATTTAGAAGCCCTCCTTGGTCGATTCCCCCTCCGGCAGAACGCCAGCGAAGGCTCCAAGATGGGATCTCGCGGATACAGAAGGTTACGGCGATGGAAATTGTGTTTAGGGTGCTCCCTGGATGTCTTCAGGGTATGTAGGTATATATAGGAGGAAGAAGTACGTCGGTGACCGCCCGAGGGGCCCACGAGACAGGGGGCGCGCCCTACAAGGGGGGGGGGCGCCCTCCTATCTCGTGGCCGCCTCGGCTACTTCTTGGCTTGCACTCCAAGTCCTTTGGATCACGTTCGTTCCAAAATCACGCTCCCGAAGGTTTCATTCCGTTTGGACTCCGTTTGATATTCCTTTTCTTCGAAATACTGAAATAGGTAAAAAAACAGCAATATGGGCTGGGCCTCCGGTTAGTAGGTTAGTCCCAAAAAATGATATAAAAGTGTAAAATAAAGCCCATAAACATCCAAAAGGGGTAATATAATAGCATGGAACAATAAAAAATTATGGATACGTTGGAGACGTATCAGGGGACACCTAAGAGGCGCATTTAATGTGTTTAGTCCTGCAATGACAGGCGATAAGTTCAGCCACTGTACATATTTCCACCTCCTGTGTGCCACTTTGGCGTCCCCTTTTCCCATAAAAGGAGGCCCAAGGCATATCGGAGGGGGATTCGGCTCTTTTGGACTACGCACACACCGTAGCTAGTTCAAGAACACTCAAATATACACCAAAGCAGGACTAGGGTATTACGCATCTTCGCGGCCCGAACCTGGGTAAACAATCTTTGTGCTGGCTCCTAGACCCCCTCTTTCCATAATCCTGCGCCCACCGATCATAGTAGGGATTCCAGTGTGATCCCATAGGTGTCATTTTCCACCAACATGTTTGGCACGCCAGGCAGGGGGCGCAGTTGTGAAAATCTGGTCTAGCAGTTAGTTTAGCAATTCTTCATCGCCATGGCTCCTAAGAAGAAGATGACAACAACGATCGTTTCATCCGGAGCCGAACTGCTCGTACTAGTGTGGGTGAGTAGCGGGGTGGTCGCGGACAGAGCCCGAGGCACGGCCCGCGAACACCCACATCGCTCTAGCAGTCAAAGCCTGGCGAGTGGCGTCGTTCGTGTGCGAGACGACGGGCCGCACACCGCCAAATCCAAAGACGGAGCTGGGCCCCCCGCAGGTGGCGCGGGGCCCTCCAACGGCGGCGTCGTGCCTATTGTCATCACGGCGACCTCCAAGACATCTACGCCGGTGCCCTCGATGCACTCTTCCCAAGTTGTGCGCGATGAGCAACGTCACCACGCTGGTGATCCCGGGCGCCGTCGTGGGAAGAGTCATGCGCATCCTTCGCGGGACGAAGGAGGCCAGCATGCACGCCGAAGTGCTGGCAAAAATGGCGTACAGCCGCAGGACCATGATAGAGCTTCTTCTAACGTGGTTAGAAGTCGGAGTGCGACACGGTCCATGCAACTTTCGCCGCCGCCCACCCTAGCAGAAGCTTTGGCGCGCACGCAGCTGCTCCTCGACTTTCCTCCTGCTGCGGAAAAGCTCGACGAGTGGAGAGCCACCATCCGGAGCCTCATCGGCGTCGCCAACAAAGATGAGCCGTGACCAGTGGGGCCCTTAGGCCGACGCTCCGTCGAGCCACCGCATGCCAGTGGTGGAAGGGTCGGGGGTGATGCAGCCACGGTGCACTCTCCTCCCCCACGCCAGTTACCACAAGTGTCAATCCGTCGTGATGACGCTTGTGATAACATTTCCATAGTGTCATCCGACCCACGGGTCCACCATGATCAGCGCCAAGTTCTTCGGGAGCGAGCCCTTGAGGATGCTCGAACCACCATCAAACGCCGGCGTGACGTGCGCTACCAATCAGATAGGTGGGCAGGGCCCACTATGGACCACCCGGCACCGAGAGGCTATGGTGGCCTACCCTACGAGGTGGGTTGCCAGCCTTTACCCGTGAGCTGCGGCAGTTCCAGTGGCCCTCCCACCGCATGTTCAAGCCTGACGTTGGCGATAAGTACAACGACAAGACTCACCCGTCAGAGTTCCTCAACATCTACACCATCGCGATGCAAGCTGCTGGAGCCCACGACGACACGGTGCTTGCCAATTACTTCTCGTTGGCACTTAAGCCCAATGTCATGTCATGGTTGAATCACTTGCCGATGGATTCCATTTCTTCTTGGTCGGATTTGTGTCATGAGTTTGTTGGCGCCTTCACTGGGGGCCATCAAGCTCAATGCCAGGTAAGCGATTTGCATATCATCCCCTAGAAGGAAGGTGAAAGCATGCGCAAGTACATACAGAGGTTCAGCCGAGTGCAGTACAACATCCCAGATGTTCATCCCACCACCGTGATTAGTGCATTCCATCAGAATGTGTGCAACCGCAAGATGCATGAAGAGTTGGCGATGAACAAGGTCAAAGATGTGGCCGAACATTATGTTCTGGCCGATAGGTGCGCTCGAGCTGAAGAAGGGAGGAAGTACCCCGGCGAGGACGCTGGTGCGGAAACCAACTCCACAAACGAAGACACTGCCGCCCCGACGAAGAAGGGTCGGCGCCGCAACAGAAGGCGCAAGGGCAAGGTCGTCCTTGCCGTCGAGGGATCCGATGACACCGGTGCTGCCAAGAAGGCCAAGGCAAGCGACCCCAGCAAGGAAGTTGCCGGGTGCGCCGCTTGCCAGGCCTTGGCGGCTGCCGACAAGCCAGGAAGCTCCAACAAGTAGTACTCTAAGATCCACCGCACCAAGGACCACGACCTCCAGAACTGCCGACAAGTTCAACTACTTGCTGAAAAGCAAAAAGCTGAGTATGAGAGGCGAGACAAGGAGAAGGGTCAGGATGATGCCGAAGGATCCGGCAAGAAGCATGGCGGCCAAGGAGGCCGCAGCGGCAAGGATAACCAGCAAGAGAGGCCCGCCTGGGGCAGCGACAAGAAGCAGGAAGACGACGATAATGACGAGGACGACGAGTCCGGCGACCACGAGTTTCAGAAAGCTACGGAGGCCATGTGCATCGACGGTGGTGCCTCACTGCACACCTCTCACCGCTAGCTCAAGCACTGGGCGCTTGAGATCATAGCGGCAGAGCCATCATTCAACGCACAGAGGCCACTGAAGTGGCCCAGCACGCCTATCATTTTTGACACCGAGGACCACCCTGATTGCACAACTGCAGTCAGGTGTTTGCCTTTGTTGGTCTCACCAATGATACGTCTCCAACGTATCTATAATTTTTGATTGTTCCATGCTATTATATTACCCGTTTTGGATGTTTATGGGCTTTACTTTACACTTTTATATAATTTTTGGGACCAATCTACTAACCGGAGGCCCAGCCTGTATTGCTGTTTTTTTGCCTATTTCAATGTTTCGAAGAAAAGGAATATCAAACGGAGTCCAAAAGGAATGAAACCTTCGGGAGCGATCTTTTTGGAACAAACGTGATCCGGAGGACTTGGAGTGGAAGTCAAGAAATGAAGGAGGCGGCTATGAGGGTGCCCGGTGTGCCCCCTACAGGTGGGCGCGCCCCCCACCCTCGTGGGCCCCTCGAGCGTCCACCGACCTACTTCTTCCTCCTACATATACCCATGTACCCCGAAAACATCAGAAGCGACCATGAAAAACTATTTCCACCGCCGTAGCCTTCTATATCCGCGAGATCCCATCTTGGAGCCTTCACCGGCGCTCCGCTGGAGGGGGAATCGATCACGGAGGGCCTCTACATCATCTCCAAGGCCCTTCCGATGAGTTGTGAGTAGTTTACCACAGACCTTCGGGTCCATAGTTATTAGCTAGATGGCTTGTTCTCTCTCTTTGAATCTCAATACAAAGTTCTCCTTGATCTTATTGGAGATCTATTCGATGTAACTCTTTTTGTGGTGTGTTTGTCGAGATCCGATGAATTGTGGGTTTATGATCAAGTTTATCTATGAGAAATATTTGAATCTCCTCTGAATTCTTTTATGCATGATTAAGTTATCTTTGCAAGTCTCTTTGAATTATCAGTTTGGTTTGGCCTACTAGATTGATCTTTCTTGCAATGGGAAAAGTGCTTAGCTTTGGGTTCAATCTTGTGGTGTCCTTTCCCAGTGACAGCAGGGGCAGCAATGCACATATTGTTTTGTTGCCATCGAGGATAAAAAGATGGGGTTTATATCATATTGCATGAGTTTATCCCTCTACATCATGTCATCTTTCTTAATGCGTTACTCTGTTCTTTATGAACTTAATACTCTAGATGCATGCTGGATAGCGGTCGATGTGTGGAGTAGTAGTAGTAGATGCAGGCAGGAGTCGGTCTACTTGTCACAGACGTGATGCCTATATACATGATCATGCCTAGATAATATCATAATTATTCGCTTTTTATCAATTGCTCGATAGTAATTTGTTCACCCACCGTAATACTTATGCTATCTCGAGAGAAGCCACTAGTGAAACCTATGGCCCCCGGGTCTATCTCTTATCATATAAGCTTTCAATCTACTTTTATTTGCATCTTTACTTTTCCAATTTATATTATAAAATACCAAAAATATATTTATCTTATTATAATATCTCTATTAGATCTCACTTTCACAAGTGGCCGTGAAGGGATTGACAACCCCTTTATTGCGTTGGTTGCGAGTTCTTGTTTGTTTGTGTAGGTGCGTGGGACTTGTGAGGAGCCTCCTACTGGATTGATACCTTGGTTCTCAAAAACTGAGGGAAATACTTACGCTATTGTGCTGCATCACCCTTTCCTCTTCAAGGAAAACCAACGCAAGCTCAAGACGTAGCAACCAACAATATGCAACCTCAAGGTGATGAAGATGCTATTTGACAGCGGGGCCGGTCTGAACTTCATCTAGCGTGTTGGGATCAAAAGGCTGCAGATTCCTGATGGAGACCTCGAAGAGACGAACACGTTTCAAGGGGTCAACCCAGGAAGGAGTGAGCCGAAGGGTAAAGTCACACTACCCGTGACGTTTGGAGGAGAGTTGAACTATAGGACGGAGAGGATTGTCTTCAATGTAGCCGAGATCCCCTTGCCCTACAACGGGATCCTCGGCCGCTCGACACTAGCCAAATTCATGGTGGCGTCACATGACGCCTACAACACGCTGAAGATGCCTGGGCCGATGACCATCATCATTGTCCCCTCCGAGAAGAAGGACGCGCTGATCTGTGCTGACCAACTCTACCGGGAAGTAGTTACAGCGACTGCCGCCAATGCACTTGCTCCTGTCGCCAAAGCCCCGGGAGGGAAGAAGACCAGCAAGACCTCTCGCATCCACTCCTGCAAGCGCACCTCTTCGGAGTGATGTGCTCCCGTCGAGGACGTGCCAAAGAGCTCCACCAACAAGAGAAAGAAATCCAGAGCTGCACCACAAGAGACCAAGAAGGTGTCCTTCAAGGAGGATGGCACGGGAGGGGCTTTCACCATAAGCTCCACCCTCGATAGCAAATAGGAAGGCGCGCTCGTCACCTTCCCGTGGGCAAATGTCGATGTGTTTGCGTGGCAAGCATCCGACATCTCGGCGTTCCCAGGGAGGTGATTGAGCACCATCTTGTTGGCTGTCCTCGTGCGCGACCCGTCAAGCAGAAGGTTAGGAAGCAAGCTTTGGAAAGGCAGGAGTTCATTACAGAAGAGATCAGGAAGCTGGAGGCGGCAGGCTTGGTAAGAGGAGTACTCCATCCGATGTGGTTGGCCAATCCGGTGGTGGTGCGCAATGCAAACGGGAAGTGGAGGCTGTGTATTGATTACAGAGGTATCAATAAGGCCTGTCCAAAAGACCCTTTCCCATTGCTGCGCATTGACCAGATTGTTGACTCCACGGCCGGGTGTGACTTGTTATCATTCCTTAACGGCTACTCCGCATACCACCAGATTTTCATGACGAGAGAAGACGAAGACAAGATAACATTCATCACCCCGTGTGGTACGTATTGCTTTTTACGGATGCATTTCGGGTTGAAGAGTGCTGGCTCAACCTTTGGAAGAGCAGTCCAAATTGGTTTTGAGCCCCAGCTACATATAAATATGGAAGCTTATATGGATGACATAGTGGTCAAAACCAAGGACAAGGCAACGCTTGTACAAGATTTGGAAGAGACATTTGCAAATTTGCGCAAGACCAACCTCAAGCTAAACCCTGAGAAGTGTGTCTTCGGCGTTCTGTCTGGTGAACTTCTCAGGTTCTTTGTGTCACAGCATGGGATCGAGGCGAATCTAGACAAGATCAAGGCCATTGAGCAGATTGAGGCACCTAGGCGGATCCAGGATGTGCGTCGGCTCACTGGCTGCGTTGCCGCCATGAGCAGATTCATTTCCAAGTCTGCTGAACGTGCCGTTCCCTTTTTCAAAATCTTGAAAAAAGCGGGCCCAATATAATGGACCCTAGAGGCCAAAGTAGCGCTGCAGGAATTGAAGAAATACCTCTCCTCCACGCCGATATTGGTTGTGCCTAAACCACAAGAGCAGCTGGTGCTATATCTAGCGGCAACGAACCAAGTGGTCAGCACCATGCTAGTGGTGCGGAGGGAGGTTGACGAAGGGGCAATGGCAAAGGCAGGACCAGCGGATGGTGAGCCAGACCTCCCCCCGGCAGGGCCTGGTCCCGGCAAGGCGAGGCCCTAGGCAGCATCTGACGCCGGCGGGACAGGGCATGTGCAACCAAGTGAAGTGGTGCAGAAGAAGAAGATGATGCAGCAACCGGTTTACTTTGTCAGCTCCCTCTTGCAGGGGGCTAGGTCAAGGTACTCCGGTGTGCAGAAATTGCTCTTCGGCCTCCTTATGGCCTCGAGGAAGTTGCGTCATTACTTCCAAGCACACGAGATCACTGTCGTCACCCGCCTCCCGTTGCAACGGATACTGCATAACCCATACGCAACCGGGAGGATTGTGGAATGGGCCTTGGAGCTGTCGAGCTTTGGTTTGAAGTTTGAAAGTACTTCGATGATTCAGAGCCGAGTCTTGGCAGAGTTCATTGCAGAGTGGACCTCAACGCCCGACGAAGAGATCTAGGAGACCGCTCTCCCCGACAAGGAAACTGTAAGTGCATCTAGTGCCCCTTAGTGATTTTGGTGTATTGAAGACTTATAGGTTAAGGGACTAATATGTTTGTGAGTGTACACAGGCTCTATAAGTCAATGAGGAGTTTGATATTTACAGTGAAAGTCGACCCCTAAAAATGAATGTCTTCGGTTGAAGACTTTGGTTCTCCTGAAGACTTTGAAAGTGAATAAATTGGTGTGACCTTGAAGACTTCGATATTCATGCGAGGAATCTGAAGCGTGAAGACTTTTGTTTTCGTAGTTTCTTTTTCTCTTTCTTGAGTCATAGGAAACACCGTACTGTTAAAGGGGGTCGAGGTAATACTAAGGAAACTGATTTCCAAGTGATGCTCATCTCAAAATCCTACACCTACCCAATCCTTCGAGTGAAGCCATTGGAAATCTCATTTTAGTTCAGTCAATTTCGTCAGTGACAGAGAGGAAGATCTTCTGGTCTTTGAGGAATTTGTTCTGACTGAGGAGTTAGGAATTCGCCAGTGCGGATTGCCTACACACTGAGGAACATGTTAGCCTTGAGGAATTCCAACCTCAAATCCGATCGTTGTTTTGCCACGCGCCAGCTGTCCAAAATATCCCACCACCTAACAGTCATATTAGACAAGGGCATTTATGTCTTATCTGTCAGGCTGCTCCCCAGGCTATAAATAGCCTCCCCCTACAACCACTAGTTGGTTGGCTGCTCCGACAGAAACTAACACTTGTCATTTGAGAGCATCCCATCCTCCAAGGACTTTGAGTGAAAGTGTTCAGCAAACCTTTGATCACCTCACTGACATCTCAAATGATCTTCAAGCACTCGGTGCCACTGACATCACCGACCATGAGGTGGTGAAGAAATTGTTGAGATCGCTTGATACCTCATTCGATACCCTCGCATTGATGATTCAAGAA
Source organism: Triticum aestivum (assembly GCF_018294505.1). NCBI lineage: Eukaryota > Viridiplantae > Streptophyta > Magnoliopsida > Poales > Poaceae > Triticum > Triticum aestivum. The sequence goes on from NC_057804.1 coordinate 117,798,249, forward strand.
CGAGCAGATTACAAGTCACTTGATCCCGCTGATATTCTCGAGAGGCTAAATACTCAAAAGTTCCATCTTGCTGAGAAGAGAGATCTCTATGGACCGAGCTACGGAAGATCACGTGCACTGAAGGTCAAGCCAGTATCTGAGTCCGAAGCTAAGGATTCTGGTAGCAGCCTTGGTGATCTTGAAGAATTGAGCCAGGAGCTAGCAATGCTCGTGAGGAAATACCAGAAGTTCTCTCATTGCGGCCGTCTTGGAAAGTATTCAAGAAATGATGATTCCTCATCTCGTGACTACAAAAAGAGAACTTGCCACAAATGCAAGAAACCTGGTCACTACATGTCTGATTGTCCTATGTGGGAAAAGGAATCAAAGAAGAAGAAGTAAAAGATGACAATTATGATGACTCAAAGAAGAAGAAGAAATCTTCAAAGTCTTCATCATCAAAATCCTCAAAGTCTTCATCTCACAATAAGAGTAGTTCCAAGAAGGCCCGGGCATTCATTGGCAAGGAAATGGACTCTGAAGCTGAATCTGAGGAAAACGTGGAAGAGGAGGAATCTGAGGAATCTGACTCTGGTGTGGCTAGCCTAGCCCTTGCTACTGCTTACGTCAGCAAGTCCATCTTCAACACTAAAGAAAACAACTTCCCGACTCTGCTGACAAGAGCTGCGATGACTATGCTCCCAACTATTGCTTCATGGCAAAAGGTGCCAAGGTACTCAAACATTCCCCCTCTGACTCTAGGGACGATGAATCTGATGACAATCTGAAGCCTATCTACTCAAACCTTGCTAAAATTGCTGTTAAACAACAGAAGGCTTTAGAAAAGATTCAAAATCAACTAGACAGAAGCGATGACCTGTTGGGTGAGGAATTGAATCGAACTAAGACTCTGACAGATAATCTTCAGAGACTCCAAACTCAGTTTGACAACCTTCAAAATCATCGTAACACTCTTTTATCTGATCATGAAAAGCTTTCTTATGAATTTCTTTAGAGAAAGCAATATCTTGAGAAGTTAAAAGCGAGTTATGAAGATCTTCAGAAGGAAAACGATTCATTGCTTGCTCAACAGATCAGTTCCGCTCAGGAAGAATTTATTCCACCATGTCTGAAATGCATTGAGCGTGAATCTGCTAATTCATCACCTCAATGTTCAAATGTTTCTATTGCTGCAAATTCTTTAACTATCTCTGTGGTTACTGTTGGGATCTACGGTAGGTTGCGTCGACTGCAAATTAAAAAATTCCTATGCGCAGAACATCCAGGAACATGCTATGGGAGATGGATCATAGGTTGTTACCACTAGACGCGCAGTGCCGTGCAGCAGAAGAAGAGTTGGGGCAGCACGTCTGTGTGGATTGTCTCGTCCTCGTCTGATATCCCTCGAACAGCCGGTCGTCCGATCCCACGTACAAGTTCGCCGGAGCAGCGCAAGTGCACCGCCTCTAACGGTATCCGCGCGTGCAGGAGTAACACCATGCGGCGGACTGCTAGGTCCTATCACATAGTCAGCGGCGAGTGGAGGTGGCTATTCGCAACACATGCAAAGCCCAAAAGACGGCGCCGAATCGATCAACCGCATGAGTGTGCCGCACCTCCACTTTATATAGGCGTTCGTCGCAGGCTCAAAACTTGGGCCTCGCACGAACCCTAAAGCCCAAAGTCTACTTGGTCACGTTCCTAGTCCAGTTCAGATCACATCCGACCAGTGTCCTACAAACCGACCTCATAGATTCCTTCCCTTAAGCGCGCAACCCCTTAGGTTCAAGTCGGCTTGGTCATAGTTCGGATCACCTCCAGCCTGCATGGTTGGTAGCGGCCTCTAGCAAGGCGTGCCGACCACCAAGCAGACTATGAAGCTGGTTAGGCGAACCTGTACAATGTGTCACACTTCTGTTCCCTTTGCCACACGATATATGTTGTCGGGCTCAAGGCGAGATTGTCATCCTTGTGCTAGCCCGACCTCTTTCTCGTTCCAGTGATCCTGACCACTACCTGGATTATCTCATAATCCTTATCGCATGGCCATGCTTATCCTGGTCGGATCACACGAGGGGCTCAGAGTATATCTCTCCTGATCGGAGGGGCAAATCCCATCTTGCTCGACCATGTCTCGCAGCATGGGACTGGACAAACCTGAAACCTACCTTTGTAACTACCCATTCACGGAGTAGCGTTTGGTCGGCCCAAAGCAAGTCTGTTACCATCCCGAGTACTAGAGACTCACATATGACATATCACTACGTCTCATAGTTGGGTCTGTCCGACTCGGACCTTATCTCGACTCGAATCCGACTACGTCGAATCTGACCAGACCTTTCCAAGTCCATATTATCCGGTTAGCATCGAATGCTCCATGGCTAGTGAGACCAAGCCATCGACCGTGTCATATGCTAGTCTAGTCGGCTGTGCGTCCACACAGCCCTTTCGACTAGGGACCTTTTAGGACAGTCATCATACAATGCATAGTCCCACAAACAAGTCACGTACTTGCTGATATACATCATTGATAATGTCCAAGGACTATCTTTATTCATAAACACATAGGAAATATCATCATACATGATTTCCTCTAGGGCATATCTCCAACAGTTACAAATTCCTCATCTGAGGATAACACATGTATCACTGACGATAATGCAGGGCTGAAGAATTGTATGTGACAGGCATTTACAAAACCCTCAAAGGGCATCGCACTCTATGTGATGTGCTCAAAAAGCAAATCTTTAACAGGAACCCTAGGAAAGAGGGTATTGCCTTTGAGAGGAAACTCAATGCTGATGGGACCTATTGGAAACCTGAGTAGTACCCCAAAACCTCATGGGTTGATGCGAAAGGACCTCCCGTAGATCCATGCACTTTATCTGGCTTTACCTCTGATTCTTCATATCCTCTGATGAGTCATTTGACTCCAACTATAAACTGTTTAATAATCAGAACGGTGAAGTATTTGCTCGATATGTTGGAACTAATTGCAGGAACGGTCCCCCTATGAAGAAAATCTAGGTTCCTAAAAGATGCCTTGAAAATCTTCAGGTGAATGTCATCATGAAACCACCAATGAAGAATAGGAACCTCAGATCAAATTCTTCATATGGAAAAAATTCTTCTTATGGATCCAAGTCCTCATATGGATCAAATTCCTCACATGGATCAAAATCCTCATATGAACATCATCGTGCTAACACTTCTGTTTCGCAGGGAAATTCTAAAGGCTATGATTATGTGCATTATTCTTCAAATCATTATGTTCATAAGTCCTCGAAGAATTTCTCTGCTTATGCATATGCTTATCCTAACCAATCTTCTATGAAACAGAGTGCACTGGCTTCAATGCCATCATTTTCTTATGGAGCTCGCGAAATGATGAACTCTTTGCCACCCCTCCAGATGTGGGTGGTGAAGAAAAAGAACTAATCTCTTATGCAAGGTCAGGTCTCCAAACGAACTTACTCGTCTGAAGAATTTGCTAGAGACCTGAATGTGCTTGAAAGGACGCAAGCTAATCATGAAGAAATGAATCATTCATTTCTCACGTCCTCATATTGCTATATCTGTTACTGTTGATGAAATTGATATCATATTCTTCACTAATTAAGTATATGGGTTCGTAAGTTGCACTAATTCATCTGCAGGATGAACAACCCAAAGGTACCGAGTGGGTCCTCGACAGTGGATGTACAAATCACATGACTGGTGACAGGAGCTTGTTGATGGACACTGATTTGTCACCATCTCATCTGAAGCATATGACCTGCGCTGACAAAGGCAAAAGCAAGGTATTGGGTCTAGGTAAGGTTTCAATCTCAAAGGATAAACACATGGACAAGGTCATGCTTGTTGAGTCCTTAGGATTCAATCTTATGTCTGTCTCAATGCTTTGTGATCTTGATATGGTTGTTGTCTTCGGCAAATAGCCGCCTTGTAGTAATGGAATCTGACAAATCCAAAGTCTTCGAAGGCTTTAGGAAAGGAGACTCGTATATTGTTGATTTCTCTGCAGGACCACAGCCTACCACATGTCTACTTGCAAAAGCTTCAGAATGCTAGTTATGGCATCGACGACTTGGTCATGTTGGGATGAGGAACTTGCATTCACTCGCAAAGAAGAAGCACGTCATTGGCATCGAGGGTGTAAAATTCCTCAAAGATCATCTTTGTGGGGCTTGTGAGGCTGGAAAGACCACGAGACCCAAGCATCCCTCAAAGACTATCATGACCACTTCTCGTCCTTTTGAATTACTTCATATGGATCTCTTTGGCCCTACTCATTATGCCACGTTCTCTAGTTCTGCATCATTATATGGCTTTGTCATAGTTGATGACTATTCTCGTTACACATGGGTGCATATCATCACTTACAAAAATGAAGTGCAGGAAGTCTTCAGACGATTTTCCTCAAGGGCTTCCACTAAATTCAGTGTGAAGATCAAGCATATCAGAAGTGACAATGGAACCGAGTTAAAGAACACCGGCCTCGATGAATATCTCGATATGCTTGCTATTACTCATGAATTATCGCTCCTTATACTCCTCAGTAGAATGGCGTCGTGGAGCGCAAGAACATGACCATTGTTGAGAAGGCTCGCATCATGCTTAATGAATACAAGACACCTCAGCGCTTCTGGCATGAAGCAATTGATACTGCGTGCCACATCATCAACATGGTATATCTTCACAAATTCTTCAAAAATACCTCATATGAACTCCTCACTGACAAGAAACCCAATGTAAGTTATTTCAAAGTGTTCGGTGTTAAATGCTGGATTAGAGATCCTCACCATCACTCTAAATTTGCACCGAAAGCACATGAGAATTTTATGCTTGGTTACGGAAAGGACTCGCACACCTACAAAGTCTTCAACATCAATCATCACAAGGTTGTTGAAACTGTAGATGTGCGGTTCAATGAAACTAATGGCTCGCAAAGAGAGCACCTACCTCCTGTGCTAGATGAAATATCACCTGAGGAATCCATCAAGTTCAAAGCTACTAAGGATGTCATCCCTACCGAAGAATCTGCTGAAGAAGTCATTCCTGATCGTGAAGAAAATCACGCTGGTGCTGCTGAAGAAACTGGTCCAAAAGAAACTGCTGGGCCTAAGCAAGTCGTCACCCCGCACATCATCGCGGTGCAAACGAAGTGCAGATCGAAAAGATCATCGATGACATCAATGCAACAGGTCCTCTCACACTCTCAAAAGCTTCACATTTATCTAAATTTTGTGGGCATTTTGCTTTTGTCTCTATCATAGAGCCCACTAAAGTTGATGAAGCATTCATGGAATCCGAGTGGATTCAAGCCAGGCAAGATGAATTGCATCAATTCGAGCTCAACAATGTGTGGGAGCTTGTAAAGCGACCAGACCCACGCAAGAACAACATCATCGGTACCAAATGGATCTACCGCAACAAACAAGACGAAAATGGCCTCGTGTTGAGGAATAAGGCTCGTCTTGTAGCTCAAGGCTACACACAGGTTGAAGGAATTGATTTCGGTGAAACTTTTGCACCTGTTGCTAGACTTGAGGCAATTCGCATATTGCTTGCTTATGCTAACCATCATAATATCATATTATATCAAATGGATGTGAAAAGTGCATTCCTCAATGGTAAGCTTGAGGAAGAAGTATATGTTGCTCAACCACCAGGTTATGAGGATCCAAAATTTCCAGATCACGTCTACAGACTCAACAAGGCCCTCTATGGCCTCAAGCAAGCACCTCGGGCGTGGTATGACACACTGAAGGAATTCCTCATAAAGAAAGCCTTCAAACCCGGTTCACTTGATCCAACTCTTTTCACCAAAACATATGATGATGAATTATTCGTGTGCCAAATATATGCTGATGATATTATCTTTGGCTATACTAACCAATGTTTAGTGATGAATTTGCCTATATGATGAGTGAAGAATATCAAATGTCTATGATGGGAGAATTGAAATTCTTCTTAGGTCTTCAGATTCGTCAACAATACAATGGCATATTCATATCTCAGGAGAAATACCTCAAGGATGTGTTGAGGAATTCGGCATGCAAGATTGCAAAGGCGTCAAAATTCCTATGCCCACAAATGGCCATCTATGCACTGATGAAAATGGTAAAGACTTCGATCAAAAGGTATACTGCTCCATGATTGGCTCTTTATTGTACCTATGTGCATCTAGGCTGGATATTATGCTTAGTGTTTGCATGTGTACCCGATTTCAAGCTACACCGAAGGAATCACACCATAAGGCTGTGAAGGATATTCTTCGATATCTACCTCACACACCAACGCTTGGATTATGGTATCCCAAGGGCTCTTCCTTTGATCTCATTGGATATTCTGACTGACTATGCTGGCGACCGGGTGGACCACAAGTCAATGTCAGGCACATGTCATTTCCTCAGACGATCCTTGGTATGTTGGTCCTCGAGGAAACAGAACTGCGTATCACTCTCCACTACAGAAGCTAAGTACATTGCTGCTGGATCTTGCTATGCTCAATTACTATGGATGAAGCAAACACTCAAGGACTATGGCATCAATGTGAAGAATCTGCCACTCTACTGCGACAATGAGAGTGCTATCAAGATTGCACACAACCTAGTTCAGCACTCGAAGACAAAGCACATCCAGATTCGTCATCATTTTCTTCGTGACCATGTGTTGAAGGGCGACATCTCCATCGACCATGCAAGTACTGAAGACCAGCTGGCCGATATCTTCAGAAAGCCCTTGGATGAGAAGAGATTTAGCAAGTTGCGGTGTGAGCTAAATATCCTAGAATCTTCAAATGTTCTTTGAGAAGGACACACATCCTAACACTTATGCTGACTTGATGACTTAGATGTGCAACACATGAAGTAACGTTTTTCTTCAATCAATGAAGACTAACCCTCTAAGTGTGAAGAAATCAATGAAGAAATTGATTCTCAGAACCCTACGAGAGTTGTACGCGGTGTCTGAAATCAGCTTTCTTATACGGTGGGTTACGCAACCAATCAAAGTTGAAAATCTTCAATTTGAGTTTTTCTTCATTTTTGAAATTCCTTAGTTTTTCAAATTCTTCATTGTCTTCACTCTTTCCGTCGTTGTTCTTCATTGACTATATATATATTTATGACTTTATGTCCTCAATAGCATTCACTTATTGCTAATTCTTCAAGTTGGTTTTTTTCTGCTAAGTGAATGTGATCGGACCCTTATCTCCCTCTATGCTAAACTCAACCCAGTCTGTTCAAAAATTATTCATGTGCGTTCTATTTGAAACTCGTTCAAATTCTTCACTATGTCCTTGTCAGCTCAAGAAATTGCGAACGACACATTAAAATATTCTTATCTGAATTTTTGGCTTTTGCCGCTCAAATCGTTACACATTCCATGGAATACTTATCTATTCACCCACGATCTCACATGATCGCCGCCTCTCAGTACTTGGGTGACACATGTCGCGCGAATGATAAGGATCACGGGCACGTTCGTCCAAATTCTTCGGATGAGCGGTTTTTCACCTTAGCTATAAATACCCCCTTCCCTTCCTCATTTCTCTTTTACTCCGCTCGACCTCACTCCCTGGCTCGAGATTCTCATGCCCGAGCGTCGCCGCTACCTCCATCATCGCCGGTGAGGAAGAGCTTTACTGTGTCAACCTCGTCGCCGTCGTACTCGCGCCGGCCGCGGACATCTTCTCTCCGCCGCCGCCGTACACGTCTTCCTCCGCCAAGTTAGTGCGTGGAAGATCCGAGCAGACGAACTTCCAAATCTACACTTCCTGTTCGTCGTGTTCTTCGTCAAGGGTAATTAAAAGTTACTTTTACCGCATTTATTCTACTGATGATTTTCATCAAATCTTCAAAAGGTGTTTATTTTTCAACCTCCACACTCTAAACACCTAACACAAATCTTCAGTTCTTGATCTGTTTCTCTAAGTGACGTTTTTCTTCATGATTCCTCAATTGTGTCAATCTCACGATCCGCACAACTCTGGAACCTAAGTCAAAGAATGCTTAGTGAAATTCTTTAAGACACATCGGGTCAATTTCCTCAAACTTGTTCAGTTTTACAAAAACTTCTGAGAACGCATATGACCTCTCCAAATTCTTCGCACCTATACTCTATTCATAGGTACACATGTCTGCTGCTGAATCACTAGGTTCTCATCAACTTAACTCATTTGCAGTATTCCTCGAAGAAAAGCTGCATACTTCTTCAGAGAACTCAATCGTTCAAATTCCTCAGCTGAAGAAAATGGCAGATGGTAAAAGGCCTCAGAAAGGAGGAAAGAAGCTTGAAGTCAATACTGCCTTTGAGATCCCTAATGACATCTAAGGAGGGTACTGCACGCCTAATGAGGCAACTCATGACAAAGAGACTAAAAATGAGCGTAAAGTGCGCATACAGAGGATTGAAAGAAGATGGGCAAGAGAATGGAGGGAGTACAAATATGTCACTCCCAAATACATGAAGAAATTTGCTCTTCACCCTCCATTCTCAAGACCTCCTCTGGCACCTAGCCAAAGAGCTGATCCAACAAGACTTAAACGTGGTGAGGATTATGTTGATGAATGGGCTAGGCGACAAGCTAAATTGGCCAAGCAGGCCAAAGAAGCAGTGAAGAAATTCAATGAAGATTCTGTTGCTGCCGCTGCCGAGGTTTCTTCAAGCAAGAAGGCTATGCCAAAGAAGCTTGCCCGTAAACCTCCAAGTTCCTCAGCAATGCCCTCATGGCCAAGTTCTTCTTCAATGAACTCACGGCCAAGCTCCTCTATGCTACCAAGGAAAATTCCTCAAGCTGCCCTAGTTCCTCAGACTGCACAAATTCCTCGGGCTTCAAAACTCTCAGCGCCTCCGGCAAAGTCCTCAGCACCTGTGCATCTCGCCACGTGTCAAAGGACCACTGGCATATCAATTGCCTCAGGAGCTTCAGCAAGTTCTTCAGCTCACCGTTCATCAACTGGTCCCACACTGCTGAAGACCAAGGCCACTGCTAGACGAGGCACTAGACCAAGTCCTCACAAGAAGCAGGTGGTCTTTCAAACTCCATCTGATGATGAGGCTGATGATGATGAATTAGCTGATATCATCAAGGACAGACAGCAGCGGACCTTTGTCCAGGAGTTGTGCCCCTTCTACTGGATCCGAAGAAAGTCCTAGATTTCATGATCTCTAGCACAAAGATCCAAATGCTCCAATGCCAGAGCTGGGCCTCACTCCTGGACAAAGTCACATGGTGATGGTGTTCATAGCTGAAGAAAAATGGAAATATGATCAAGCCAGAGTGGCTAAGAAAGCTCAGTATAAAAAGCAGCGCTTTCTGAAAGATAATGTTCTGAGTCTTTCGCCTGAGTAGCTCATTGCACTGCAATCTGAAATAAAAAAGCTCAATGATGAATTTGACGCCTACAAGGCAGAATGGCTAGGAGCCAAGGTCAGATTCGTCCAGATGGCAAAGAAATTCACTTCAAGTGTTGTTGCTCCTGTGCACATTGAAGTCTCAAACCACTGAAGGAAATGCCAGCACCGCTGATGAAAATCAGGGTGCTGATGAAACTGCAAGTACTAGGGCTGCTTAAGAAATTCCAGCCTTTGAAGAAACTGACAGGGCAACCACTAGTGTTGTGCCTGAAGAATCTGCCAGGCCACCTGAAGCATCTGTTACTGCGACTGAAGAAATTGCTCAAGACAGGCCAACTGCATCAGTTGTGCCTGAAGAAATTGCCCCAAATACCTCTGCTCCTCCTGCACCTACACCAAGTCCAGTTCTTCCTTCTGCTCTAGAAGTGAAGAAGACCAAAGCTGTGGAGCGAGCTTCTCTGAAGAAGAGGAAAGCATCAGCTGCCTTAGAATCTTCTGCACCCAAGAAAGCGAAGATTTTGACAAGCTCTATTGACAATCCCATTGATGTTTCCTCTTTAAATCATGCCATCAAAGAAACTTGTTCCTTATGGTGAATAATATTAGATTCCTGAAGAATCTGCTGAAGAAGATCCCTCTGCTGCTTCTACAGAGCAGATGGATGAAGAAATTGAAGTTGATACTTTTAGTTCAACTCCCCAGGTATCATCGCTAATGCCTCAGTTCACTGTTGAAGAGGCCGGCTTTGAAGAAATGGAAGTGGATGAGGATGTGGACATTGGCTGCACCACTCTAGTGATGAACGATGATTTTTGGGATAGTCAACACCCCAAATCTCCTCTGTTCACACCACTACAACAAATTCCTCAGTCCCCAGCACTAACAGAAGTTCTGATGGGCTCTAAAGAAATCCATAATGCCCCTTCCATTCATGAAGAAATTCCAGCCACTAGTGCTGATGAAAATGCTGCTGAAGAAATGGAGGCCCGGGCTGCAAATGACGCAGAAACTGAAATTCCTCAGCCTGTGGCTCCAGAAATTGAAATTCCAGAGGTTATTCTTCAAATCACTGACACTCCTCAGCCACAACCGAAGAATCCATTCTCCAAAACTCCGAAGTTCAAGGCTGATGCCTTCTTCAATGAGCATGTATTCTTCACTGATTACAATACCTATGATTCTGCTTGTTTGAGGAGGAAGCACTTCTGGACAGCCAGTCAAGCAAATTTCTATTCTTCAGTGCTTTTCAACAAGGATAAAGTCTTTGACCATGAGCATATTCCTCACTTGGATATGGAATCACTACCTTGCTTCATGCCAGTCCTCGCTGCCATTCATGATGTTGGCCTGCTCAATTTCTGCACTGACATTTGCGATTGGAATGAAGACCTCATTCTTCAATTCTATGTGATGCTGCACATCACTAGCAATGTTGAAGATGTGAACTCATGGGTGTTGGACTGGATGACCGAAAATACACACTATAAGGCACCGGCCACTGAATTTCTTCGTGCCATGCCAGCCAGTCCTCCCCCAGAAGGTGCACGTCTCATCTACTCTGAAATTGAGTTGTCAGATTAGATCACTTCATGCAAGTGTTGATGAAGCCGTTGAAGCTTGGTCAAGCCTCTAGGACAGAATTCCTTATGAAGGAATTGCAATATGTGCCAAGGATTGTCTATCGCATCCTGACAAAGACATTGAGTCCAATCAAAGGCCACGATTCTAATGATGAAGAAGTTGTTGGCATCATGAAGAATCTGCTTTTCAATATCATGCACGGTATTCCCGTGAACTACCATGATTTCTTCATGAGGACTTTGGCAAACGTTGCAATGTATCCATTTGAGTTGAAACCTTACGCTCCTTGGATTATGAGATTCATCAGATCAAGGTCTTCACTCAACTACAAAGCTGATACACTCAACCATGGCAGCTACTTGCCCCCAATTGAAGTCCTCAAGCGGACATTTTCCTCAACTGATGACAAGGGCAAGGCCACTGCTATTATTGATGAGGGCATTCGACCATTGGATGGACAGTTTCGCAAAGCTGCTTCATACTCCACCAATGATGACTCTTCTACTCATGATTCTGCCGCTAATGCCTCAAAGCAAAGTCCTTAGGCAACAGCTCCACGGGTGATGACTGATCGTGAGCTTCTCCTCAGTCTTCAACAAAAGGTGGATCGCAATCACAAATGGGTAAAACGTCAGTTTGGTTCAATTCTTCACAACATGACTGCCACATATAATTCAGTGAAGAAGAACCATTACTACCTCAATGAAGTTTTTGATCGCACCTGGGCTATACTATCTCACCTTTACGATGAGGAATATCTCAAGCAGATGGGTTTCAAGCAGGACTTCGGCTGGTCTAAGCCTCCACCAAAGAAATTCAAGAAAGTTGAAGTTCCTCCTTTGGTGCCCAGCTCATATTCTTCATCCCGCGATACTGATGACAATGAAGATCTGGATGACACTGCGGCAGGCCCTTCTCCAACAAGCGACCCCAACAACGCTGACGCTCCTCCATCGACTTCGTGATGAAATTCTTCAGGGGTGTTAATCCTTACTTTTCATCCCTTTTGGTCATTTGATGGCAAAGGGGGAGAAATTTGAGTTAGTCTTCAAGCGGGTCTATATATATGGGCGTTTTTTTGTTAAGTTGCAACTCTCGCTCTTCTGAAGCTTTTCTTGTATGAGTTGTAAACTTAAGTCCGATGGTGACCTGATACTTATGCTTTGTTTTTCTGCATGCAATTTCCTCATTAATGTTATGCACGCATGCTGAATTACATCAGTCACCATATTTCATCATGCATTTCATATGTTAAATGTGTGTATGAATTACAAGATATAGTGGGAGTTCTCCATGATTCTACTCTTCAATTATGCATTGCTTCAAAAGCAAATCCCTCACTATGCACATCCTCAGGGGGGGTTCATCTATATCTTGCAATCAAATTCCTCAATATTGAGCACTTTCAATTCATATGTTTATCCCGTTGAAAACTTAACCTATATTGTCATCAATCACCAATAAAGGGGGAGATTGTAAGTGCATCTAGTGCCCCTTAGTGATTTTGGTGTATTGAAGACTTCTAGGTTAAGGGACTAATATGTTTGTGAGTGTACACAAGCTCTATAAGTCAATGAGGAGTTTGATATTTACAGCGAAAGTTGACCCCTAAAAATGAATGTCTTTGGCTGAAGACTTTGGTTCTCCTAAAGACTTTGAAAGTGAAGAAATTGGTGTGACCTTGAAGACTTCGATATTCATGCGAGGAATTTGAAGGGTGAAGACTTTTGTTTTTGTAGTTTCTTTTTCTCTTTCTTGAGTCATAGGAAACACCTTACTGTTAAAGGGAGTCGAGGTAATACTAAGGAAACTGATTTCCAAGTGATGCTCATCTCAAAATCCTACACCTACACAATCCTTCAAGCAAAGCCATTGGAAATCTCATTTCAGTTCAGTCAATTTCTTCAGTGATAGATATGAAGATCTTCTGGTCTCTGAGGAATTTGTTCTGACTGAGGAGTTAGGAATTCGCCAATGCGGATTGCCTACACAGTGAGGAACATGATAGCCCTGAGGAATTCAAACTTCAAATCCGACCGTTGTTGTGCCACGCGCTAGCTGTCCAAAATATTCTACCACCTAACGTGTAACGCCCCGGATACAACTTTCCATATTCGTAACTCCGACTCTTGCCTTTTCCGGAGATGCTATATGATATTTCCTTCGTGGTTGGGTTTTTGTCGTTTGTTTTGTATTTTGTTCTTGTTATGCATCTTATCTCATAGCATCATGTGCATCGCATCCATATGTTTTCATAAAACTTGCATCCGTTCGGGTTTCCCCAGTTCTCTCCGTTGTCCGTTCTGAGCCCGACCACACTTGCACGCGCCCGCGGCACCTCCGAAATATTATTTTATAAGTGGCATAAAAATGTTCTCGGAATGGGTTGCAACTTGTTGTGCGGTCTTATTATAGTGTAGACAAACCGCCTGCCAAGTTTCGTCGCATTCGGAGTCCATTGGATAGCCCAACTGTTAAACCTACAACCGCAATATAGCCGGTCTATCGTCGGACGTTTTCGGTCTCCGGAAGCTGTTGCCGGGCCTCTCTCCCTCTTCTCTCCTGCAGCCCATGGTCTCTACACAGCCCACTAATCCCTCCCGCAGCCCACTAACCTCCCCCCTCTGACCGGAGCCGCACGATCGCGATCGTACGGTCCAAAACGGCCTCAAACCCCCCAACCCTAACCCCCTTTTGCTATATATAGACCCCTTCCTTCCATTTTTGGGCAGCCTAGCCCCTCCCCTACCTCCCAGCCATAGCCACCCCTCCTCCTCGGAATCCGCGCGTAGCCACCTCCATTTCCGCGCCTCTCCAGCCCCTGCTCGCCACGTGGGAAGTCGCCAATGGCCGCGCCGCCACCAGCTGCCACTCCCCTCCAATCGGTGCGCGCCACGTCCTCCTCGCCACCTCACCCCGCGCCTCCCCACCGCCGTGGCCCATCCGCGGCCCGCCCAGGGCCGATCCAGGCCCGGAGTCGCCCGCAGCCGTGCTCGGCTCCTCGCTCGTCCTGAGCTCCTCCCGTCGCAGTTCCGCCAGCTGCCCCGACACCGGATCTCCTATCACCGCCTCCCTGCGCTCACACTGGACCCCACCGTCTCGCAGCGCACCCCTGTGCGTCCGGCTCTGCCGCGCCCCACAGCTCCCTGCCGGCGACCCCTTCTCTGCCGCCGAGGCCGCTGCCTCCTCCGCGCCCGTGCTCCCGTCGCGGGAGGACGCACCCAGCCTCCTACCGGCGCCTCCGATGGCCAGATCCAGCCGCCCTACACCGGATCCGCCCTCCGACAAGACGTCCTCGGCTTCCTCCCTGCCTCCTCGACCCCCTGCGACCCCGCCTTGCCGAGCCGCCGCCGCCGCCATGGCTCTGCTCGGGTTCGAGCAGAGCACTTCGCCCTGCTCGCCTCCAACACGCCCACGTGGGCCACCTCGCATGGGCCCCGAGGCCCATCTCTGCGGGCCCACCTCACCTCCTACACCGACCGGGCCTTGGCCCAGGGTGAGCAGCCCCGCCCCCTCTCCTGTGCACTCGTGGGCTGACTAGATTCGGCCCATCTCATGTTTTTTTCCTGGACGGATTTTGCGATTTAAACCAGTGCATTAATAATTACAGAAAATGCCCATGTTTTAAACTGCTAATAACTATTTAACCATGCTTCCAAATAAAACATGTCTTATATGCAATATGCTTAGAATTTCATCTAGTTTAATAATATGCAACTTTCATGCATGTTTAAAATGTTTAAAATGCTGTTTGTTTAAATTTGCATAAATGCCATGTTAAAATGATTTATTTCATAACTAAATGACCGTAGCTCGGTTTTAAATAAACTTTATATGTAGATGGGGTGGAAAAATGCCTAGTTTAACATGGTCCACTTTATGTTGCTGTTTAACAACATTAAAATTGTGTTTAGGGAAGAACAGTACCAAATCCATAATTTGCACATGGGGATTTTCCGGAATTATTGTTTGTTGTTTCCGACCTCATTTAAACTTGCCTAAATAGGTAGTTTCATTATGTTCCACCTCTTGCCATGTTTAACAACATTTAATATTGTTGGGTCCAAAACCGAGAGAGAACTAAATAATCGATGTGGTGTTTCGCCAATATGCAACTTGTTGCATATTGAGCTCCACTTAATTTGTAGTGTTGTTTGTTGCACTTTGCTATGCCATGCCTCATTAAACCGGACATGCATCATGCTTGGTTGTGCATCATGCCATGTTTATGCTCGTGCATTTACCATGTTGTTTGCTTCTTTCCGGTATTGCTTCTTCTTGATAGTTCCGGTAACGTTGCGATTGTGAGGATTCGTTCGACTACTCCCGTTCGTCTTCTTCATGGACTCGTTCTTCTTCGTTGCAGGATCTCAGGCAAGATGACCGCTACCCTGGATTTCACTACTATCATTGCTATGCTAGTTGCTTCGTTCTATCGCTATGCTGCGCTACCTATTACCTGTTTATCAAGCCATCCCAAATTGCCATGAACCTCTGACCTTTGACACCTTTCCTATGCAAACCATTGATTGGCTATGTTACCGCTTTTGCTCAGCCCCTCTTATAGCGTTGTTAGTTGCAGGTGAAGTTGAAGATTTCTCCATGGTGGACAGGATTTTGGTTGGCATATCACAATATCTCTTATATTATTAATGCATCTATATACTTGGTAAAGGGTGGAAGGCTTGGCCTTATGCCTGGTGTTTCGTTCCACTCTTGCCGCCCTAGTTTCCGTCATACCGGTGTTATGTTCCCAGATTTTGCGTTCCTTACGCGGTCGGGTGATTTATGGGACCCCCTTGACAGTTCGCTTTGAATAAAACTCCTCCAGCAAGGCCCAACATTGGTTTTACCATTTGCCTCACCTAGCCCTTTTTCCCTTGGGTTTCCGGAGCCCGAGGGTCATCTTTATTTTAGCCCCCCCGGGCCAGTGCTTGTCTAAGTGTTGGTCCAAACCGAGCGATGTCCGACGCCCCCTGGGCAACTAGGGTCTATGCCAACCCGTCGTCTTGCTCATCCGGTGTGCCCTGAGAACGAGATATGTGCAGCTCCTATCGGGATTTGTCGGCACAGCGGGAGGTCTTGCTGGTCTTGTTTTACCATTGTCGAAATGTCTTGTAAACCAGGATTTCGAGTCTGATCGGTTCTTCCTGGGAGAAGGTCTATTCCTTCGTTGATTGCGAGAGCTTGTCATGGGCTAAGTTGGGACACCCCTGCAGGGTATAATCTTTCGAAAGCCGTGCCTGCGGTTATAGGCAGATGGGAATTTGTTAATGTCCGGTTGTAGATAACTTGACACCAGATCCGATTTAAAACGCATCAACCGCGTGTGTAGCCGTGATGGTCTCTTTTCGGCGGAGTCCGGGAAGTGAACACGGTTTCTGGGTTATGTTTGACATAAGTAGGAGTTCAGGATCACTTCTTGATCATTACTAGTTGACGACCGTTCTGCTTGCTCTCTTCTCGCTCTTATTTGCGTATGTTAGCCACCATATATGCTTAGTCGCTACTGCAGCCTCACCACTTTACCCCTTCCTTTCCCTTTAATCTTTGCTAGTCTTGATACCCATGGTAATGGGATTGCTGAGTCCTCGTGGCTCACATATTACTACAACAACAGTTGCAGGTACAGGTTATGCGATGATCATGACGCGAGAGCGATGCTTGCTTGCGTTGAGTCCTTCTTCTACTTCTTCTTCGATCAGGGGATAGGTTCCAGGTCGGCAGCCTGGGCTAGCAGGGTGGATGTCGTTTGAGCTTCTGTTTGTGTTTCATCCGTAGTCGGATGTTGATATTGTGTATGATATATTATTGTATTCGTGTGGCATTGTATGCCTTATGTATGTATCCCCATCTATTATGTAATGTTGATGTAATGATATCCACCTTGCAAAAGCGTTTCAATATGCGGGTCTATCCTTGGTGGGACCTTCGATTTCCTTTTGGATAGGGTCGCATATTGGGCGTGACAAGTTGGTATCATAGCCTCGACCGACCCTAGGAGCCCCCTTTTTTGCTGGCCGTTGTTGAGTCTAGAAGAAAACTATTTTGATTCTTAGAATTATATATATCGGAGAGTAGGATTCTTTTTACTCCTCAACCCCTTCGTCGCTCTGGTGAGGTCTCCTGATGTAGATGTTTTGTCTTTCCTCTCCTCAAATTTCACTAAATTCTTTTTTTAGGATCATGCGGGTATCTTGGAATCGTTCCGATGGTTTTGTGACGAGAACATTGTTCTTGGTGCCTCCTGTCTATTTATGTGGCTTTGACCCGGGGAGTTGATCTCTGAGGTGTTTTCGTCACAATTTTATCGTTGCAGTTCTGGAATACCTGAGTTTTGCCGACATCGAAAATCTCTTTTATGCAGTTGTTGGTGAGATAACCTCGACGTCACCCAGTACTGGGGAGTTCGGGAGTATTGCCATAACTCGTATAACGGATGCTTTTTGAAGGTTGAGGTACACGATTTCCGAAGTTTTTCTTGGTTATGTGTTGACGGATGGATACAGCTGGATGTAGGTATTGTTAGTTTGGGTGAGATATATTGCTTCCCCTGTATCCCCAACACCAGATTGCATAACCAGAAAGTTTCGGGAGTTTTATAGGTGGGAATTCAAGTAGCTCATAGGATATCTTTCCAACAGACACATGATACGATATGGGATCTATCGTATGTTTGTTTCCGGCTTATTCTGCAAGCCAAATCCTTTGTTTTGTTTTATTTGTGGTATTCGAGTTGCTTCGAAGTCAAATGTTGAATCCATACCTTTCCTAAAAGGTTTTCTCTTATTTCTATGTGAATTCTAATCCTTCGTGATCACTGAGGTTATCATGTGAACTCTTTTCCAACCGGTGTGTTTCTCTTCAAGTGGATCCGATCATTTCAACATTTGTAAGATGAATTCTAAGTTTTCTCAAAGGTGTTTGTTTCGTTCATCCCAAGTTGTCTTTTTTTTTCTCCCGCCCTCCCACCCTTTTACTTAAAGGACTCCGATTTCTTAATCATGTATCCTTTTATTTGAGAGAAGTCTTTTCATTATTCTCTTTAGATGTTCTTATCCGGTGATTTCCCATGAAGATGCTCAACAGTTTCAAGCTCATCATTCTTCATTCTCGTATTCTCTCCGGTGGATCAATTTCAAGTTTCGGTGTTCATCATATCTCTTCCTGTTGTTTCACATATCTTCCCATGTGAATTTCTTATCCAAGGCTCTATTATTTATTCACCACTCCTAGTTCATATCCGGAGTGCTGAAGATATCTCGGAAGATTCGTGCTTCCATTCTCTATCTGTTCAAGTTATTTTGAGGTTGTTATCTCATTCAAGCTATTTAATTCAACCGGTGCAATCTCTCTTTAAAATCATTTCCAATGGTGTTTTCTTTTGAGTGGGCCCTAACCCACAGGTCTTTTCCCAGGATCTTACCTGACTCTTCTAATTATTCCGGAGCTATTCCAAATTCTTTTCAAAGTTTGATGTAAGAATGGG
This sequence comes from Triticum aestivum, assembly GCF_018294505.1. Classification (NCBI taxonomy): domain Eukaryota; kingdom Viridiplantae; phylum Streptophyta; class Magnoliopsida; order Poales; family Poaceae; genus Triticum; species Triticum aestivum. Next base: position 117,816,661 of record NC_057804.1, read on the forward strand.
TTATCATCAGTAATATGTCTTTCTCCAAGATCTTTCAAATTCTTTTCATCGTTGGTTCATCATTTCTATTCTTCTTTGTTCCGGAGTATCTCAACAATTCATGGTGGTTCTCATCATCTTTCTCAACAATTGAAGACCAAAGAAGTGTTTCCTCTAAATCTTGGTCCATTATCTTCAAGATTCATGGTTCTAGCTTGATGCCATCCTCTCATAATTATTTTCGATTGTGAGATTTTTTTTCATCCATCCGGAGCAATTCAGGAGCCTTTTCAGTTTGAGTCTCCGTAGCCCATCATCTTAGAATTATTCATTCAAGCTTTCACCTCTCGTTCTGGAATTCTTCCGATGCATCATTCAAGTATCCTCAAATCAGTTCATGTTCTCTTCGTTCTCATGTATCGAAATCCCCTCAAGTCTATTCATTCGTTTTCCAATTCTTCCCGGTGAATTGTGCCTTTGCTAATCTCATTTTCAATTTTTACGGTGGTTCGTTCAAGATTTCTCTTCCTTCGTTATCGTATCAATGCACTCGTTCTTTTGTTGTTTCAATCTTACTGGTGGTCGTTCAAGACCTTCTCAAGTTTGCTCTATATCTCTCTTAATCCTTTCTACGAGAATAAGTAGTATGCCAAATCCATTGCTTGTCATCAATTTAATTTGGTGAAGGATAAGCATACAATAAATCTTATTCTTATTTCCTTGAGGTGATTCAATTCTTTTATTTCCGGAGTTCCAAGTTTTCTTGGTTATATCATCGCAAAGCTCCATCTAAATCATCGCAAGGCTTCACCTTGTGTTTTCAACTTCTCTTTCTTTCTATCATCCTTTTATTACCGGAGTTCTTCATGGAAGATCTACATGATGATGATGGTTCATCAAGGATTCTTTTCATTCTTCAATTGTTCTTCAAGATTTCTCTCGAAGTTATGATCTGCTAAGCTATACTCTAAAATAAACATGGTGCCCAACACATGTTTTGTTTTGAGGAGTTCAAGCATTCTTCATCTTGCATCCGAAGTGCAATTCCTTCTACAATATCTTTTGAGGTGGTGTTATGCCACTCTTGACAATTTCATTCATGTTTCATGATTCATATGTTGTCAAGAACGAGGTATTTTAAATCCATCAATCTCTTCTTTGGAGTTATCTTGGGTTATATTTAACCTAAAGCCTTCCCTAAGAAATGTTGCTATTGTGGTGCTTATCAATGATCCAAGTTTTTCTCCTATCCTCTCGGCGAAAGGAGTTGTCATCTCCATGTTGACCTCAATCCAATCTATTGTTTCCGTTAGTGGCAGAATTTCACCTCTTAGTCTTGGGATGTTTTCCATAAGCCCACTACAAGCTTATTCTTTTCGTTGTTGGTTTTCCAACAACTCCGTTATAACCTTCTTGGAAGGGTGCTTTCCAAGCTCATTTGTGGCAGAAATTGTCATTTTCTTCTCCGTCCCTTTATCCCAACAATCTAACTTCTATTCTTTCGTCCCGAAGGCATTGTGATGTTGCTCTCTTCACCCATCATCTCGTTTTGTCAAGATCATGTCATTGTCGTGCTTATCCATTTAACCGGAGTGTTGTGTTCTCATTCAAGTTCTTTCATCTTCTCAAGTTTTGCCTCTCTTTTCAACCTGAGTGCTGTCTGAAATCCTTCTTACCCATTGTGCCATTCTTTCAATAGTTCCGGAGGTAGTGTGTTGTTGATTTCATCAAGTATCCTCTCATCTTGTCTAGTTCATGTTCTATTCCTTCCATGTTCAACTGGAGTGCTGCCCAAATTATATCAATCTTACTCCTTCTCCATCTAGTTTTAACCGGAGTGGTTTCAATATCTATCTTATCACTAAACCTCTTGGTTCTCGTCGTATCCCTTGTTCCTCTTTTCTAACGGAGTATTTTCAACTTTGCTCATCTTCGTTGTATTCTTCCTTTCATTTTGCTCAACCTCTCATGGTTCATGGTTTCACTCGTTTGTCGAAGAAGCAACTTAGTTTACCTCTTCTCTTCCTCTTCCGTTTCCCTCCGGTGCCATCCTAGATCTCGGGACGAGATCCTCTCGTAGTGGTGGAGTGTTGTAACGCCCCGGATACAACTTTCCATATTCGTAACTCCGACTCTTGCCTTTTTCGGAGATGCTTTATGATATTTCCTTCGTGGTTGGGTTTTTGTCGTTTGTTTTGCATTTTGTTCTTGTTATGCATCTCATCTCATAGCATCATGTGCATCGCATCCATATGTTTTCATAAAACTTGCATCCGTTCGGGTTTCCCCAGTTCTCTCCGTTGTCCGTTCTGAGCCCGACCACACTTGCACGCGCCCGCGGCACCTCCGAAATATTATTTTATAAGTGGCATAAAAATGTTCTCGGAATGGGTTTCAGCTTGTCGTGCGGTCTTATTATAGTGTAGAAAGACCGCCTGCCAAGTTTCGTCGCATTCGGAGTCCATTGTTTAGCCCAACCGTTAAACCTACAACCGCAATATAGCCGGTCTATCGTCGAACGTTTTCGGTCTCCGGAAGCTGCTGCCGGGCCTCTCTCCCTCTTCTCTCCTGCAGCCCATGGTCTCTACACAGCCCATTGATCCCTCCCGCAGCCCACTAACCTCCCCCCTCTGACCGGAGCCGCACGATCGAGATCGTACGGTCCAAAACAGCCTCAAACCCCCCAACCCTAACCCCCTTTTGCTATATATAGACCCCTTCCTTCCATTTTTGGGCAGCCTAGCCCCTCCCCTACCTCCTAGTCGTAGCCACCCCCTCCTCCTCGGAATCCGCGTGCAGCCACCTCCATTTCCGTGCCTCTCCAGCCCCTGCTCGCCACGTGGCAAGTCGCCAATGGCCGCGCCGCCACCAGCCGCCGCTCCCCTGCAATCGGTGCGCGCCACGTCCTCCTCACCACCTCACCCCGTGCCTCCCCACCGCCGTGGCCCATCCGCGGCCCGCCCAGGGCCGATCCAGGCCCAGAGTCGCCCGCAGCCGCGCTCGGCTCCTTGCTCGTCCCGAGCTCCTCCCGTCGCCATTCCGCCAGCCGCCCCGACGCCGGATCTCCTATCGCCGCCTCCCTGCGCTCACACTGGACCCCGCCGTCTCGCAGCGCCCCCTGCGCGTCCAGCTCTGCCGCGCCCCGCAACTCCCTGCTGGCGACCCCTTCTCCGCCGCCGAGGCCACTGCCTCCTCCGCGCCCGTGCTCCCGTCGCGGGAGGACGCACCCAGCCTCCTACCGGCGCCTCCGATGGCCAGATCCGGCCGCCCTACACCGGATCCGCCCTCCGACAAGACGTCCTCGGCCTCCTCCCTGCCTCCTCGACCCCCTGCGACCCCGCCTTGCCGAGCCGCCGCCGCCACCATGGCTCTGCTCGGGTTCGAGCAGAGCAGTTCGCCCTGCTCGCCTCCAACACGCCCGCGTGGGCCACCTTGCATGGGCCCCGAGGCCCATCTCTGCGGGCCCACCTCACCTCCTACACCGACCGGGCCTTGGCCCAGGGTGAGCAGCCCCGCCCCCTCTCCTGTGCACTCGTGGGCTGACTAGATTCGGCCCATCTCATTTTTTTTCCTGGACGGATTTTGCGATTTAAACCAGTGCATTAATAATTACAGAAAATGCCCCTGTTTTAAACTGCTAATAACTATTTAACCATGCTTCCAAATAAAACATGTCTTATATGCAATATGCTTAGAATTTCATCTAGTTTAATAATATGCAACTTTCATGCATGTTTAAAATGTTTAAAATGATGTTTGTTTAAATTTGCATAAATGCCATGTTAAAATGATTTATTTCATAACTAAATGACCGTAGCTCGGTTTTAAATAAACTTTATATGTAGATGGGGTGGAAAAATGCCTAGTTTAACATGGTCCACTTTATGTTGCTGTTTAACAACATTAAAATTGTGTTTAGGGCAGAACAGTACCAAATCCATAATTTGCACATGGGGATTTTCCGGAATTATTGTTTGTTGTTTCCGGCCTCATTTAAACTTGCCTATATAGGTAGTTTCATTATGTTCCACCTCTTGCCATGTTTAACAACATTTAATATTGTTGGGTACAAAACCGAGAGAGAACTAAATAATCGATGTGGTGTTCCGCCAATATGGAACTTGTTGCATATTGAGCTCCACTTAATTTGTAGTGTTGTTTGTTGCACTTTGCTATGCCATGCCTCATTAAACCAGACATGCATCATGCTTGGTTGTGCATCATGCCATGTTTATGCTCGTGCATTTACCATGTTGTTTTCTTCTTTCCGGTATTGCTTCTTCTTGATAGTTCCGGTAACGTTGCGATTGTGAGGATTTGTTCGACTACTCCCGTTCATCTTCTTCATGGACTCGTTCTTCTTCCTTGCGGGATCTCAGGCAAGATGACCGCTACCCTGGATCTCACTACTATCATTGCTATGCTAGTTGCTTCGTTCTATCGCTATGTTGCGCTACCTATTACCTGTTTATCAAACCATCCCAAATTGCCATGAACCTCTGACCTTTGACACCTTTCCTATGCAAACCATTGATTGGCTATGTTACCGCTTTTGCTCAGCCCCTCTTATAGCGTTGTTAGTTGCAGGTGAAGTTGAAGATTTCTCCATAGTGGACAGGATTTTGGTTGGGATATCACAATATCTATTATATTATTAATGCATCTATATACTTGGTAAAGGGTGGAAGGCTTGGCCTTATGCCTGGTGTTTTGTTCCACTCTTGCCGCCCTAGTTTCCGTCATACCGGTGTTACGTTCCCGGATTTTGCGTTCCTTACGCGGTCGGGTGATTTATGGGACCCCCTTGATAGTTCGCTTTGAATAAAACTCCTCCAGCAAGGCCCAACATTGGTTTTACCATTTGCCTCACCTAGCCCTTTTTCCCTTGGGTTTCCGGAGCCCGAGGGTCATCTTTATTATAGCCCCCCCGGGCCAGTGCTTGTCTAAGTGTTGGTCCAAACCGAGCGATGTCCGACGCCCCCTGGGCAACTAGGGTCTATGCCAACCCGTCGTCTTGCTCATCCGGTGTGCCCTGAGAACGAGATATGTGCAGCTCCTATCGGGATTTGTCGGCACAGCGGGAGGTCTTGCTGGTCTTGTTTTACCATTGTCAAAATGTCTTGTAAACCGGGATTTCGAGTCTGATCGGTTCTTCCTGGGAGAAGGTCTATTCCTTTGTTGATCGCAAGAGCTTGTCATGGGCTAAGTTGGGACACCCTTGCAGGGTATAATCTTTCGAAAGTCGTGCCTGCGGTTATAGGAAGATGGGAATTTGTTAATGTTCGGTTGTAGATAACTTGACACCAGATCCGATTTAAAACGCATCAACCGCGTGTGTAGCCGTGATGGTCTCTTTTCGGCGGAGTCCGGGAAGTGAACACGGTTTCTGGGTTATGTTTGACATAAGTAGGAGTTCAGGATCACTTCTTGATCATTACTAGTTGACGACCGTTCTGCTTGCTCTCTTCTCGCTCTTATTTGCATATGTTAGCCACCATATATGCTTAGTCGCTGCTGCAGCCTCACCACTTTACCCCTTCCTTTCCCTTTAATCTTTGCTAGTCTTGATACCCATGGTAATGGGATTGCTGAGTCCTTGTGGCTCACAGATTACTACAACAACAGTTGCAGGTACAGGTTATGCGATGATCATGACGCGAGAGCGATGCTTGCTTGCGTTGAGTCCTTCTTCTGCTTCTTCTTCGATCAGGGGATAGGTTCCAGGTCGGCAACCTGGGCTAGCAGGGTGGATGTCGTTTGAGCTTCTGTTTGTGTTTCATCTGTAGTCGGATGTTGATATTGTGTATGATATATTATTGTATTCGTGTGGCATTGTATGCCTTATGTAATGTTGATGTAATGATATCCACCTTGCAAAAGCGTTTCAATATGCGTGTCTATCCTTGGTGGGACCTTCGAGTTCCTTTTGGATAGGGTCGCATATTGGGCGTGACATAACGGTCATATCAGACAAGGGCATTTATGTCTTATCATGTCGGGCTGCTCCCTAGGCTATAAATAGCCGCCCCCTACAACCACTAGCTGGTTGGCTGCTCTGAGAGAAACTGACACTTGTCATTTGAGAGCATCCCATCCTCCGAGGACTTTGAGCGAAAATTATCAAGTGAGGAAAACCCATATCACAAACCCAAATCTACAAACCCTAAAGTGATTGAGCATCACTGAAGAGATTGTTCCTGTGTGGAACCGATGTTTGTTACCTTTGAGGACTGTGTATCCTCCAGACAGTTAGGTGTCATGGTCTGAGCATCCAAGAGGAATTGTGGATTGCCGAGTGACCAAGTCTGTGAAGGTTTGGAAGTCACCTGTGAAGACTTACCACTACTGTTGGGAGAGGTCTGTGCGATCTTAGCTCAAGGAGAATACGGTGAGGACTGTGTGTCCGGGACTGTGTGTCCTCGAGTTTAAAAACTCAGCTGCTCCAACCAGACGTACAACTGTCACAGCAGTTGGAACTGGTCTACCAAATCATTTTCTTCACTAAGCAAACTAGTTCTATTTCCTCAACCCTTTCATTTCCTAATTTATGTGTTGATGAACCTAATCATTACTGTTTGAAGACTTTGTTTGAAGACTTTCTCTAATTCCTCTATCCTATTTCTTCAGTATGTTTTGTCTTCATCCTGCTTATCATGTGTCTACGCTTTCTGTACTCTGTGTTTGTCTTTCATTTCATCATGATGACTTTGTTGTTACTCTGTTATGTTTATACTTGAGTACTTATTCCGTTGCAAGTAGTTCTTTGCTTAGGAATTTACTCACCCTGAAATTCCTCAGTGAAGAATTCATAAAAACCGCCTATTCACCCCCCTCTAGTCGATGAAACACACTTTTAGAAACAGGCCGCAACTGGATTATGTACTTTGATGGGGCTTTCTCGCTGCAAGGCACCGGTGCTGGTGTGCTGCTCGTCGCACCCACCGAAGAGCACCTCAAGTATGTAATCCAGATGCACTTTCCCAAGGAGATGTTGACGAACAACACTGCTGAATATGAGGGATTGCTTGCCGGTCTCAGGATCACGGCAGACCTCGGGATCAAGAAGCTCATCATCAGGGGTGATTCATAGCTTGTCGTCAGGCATGTCAACAAAGATTATCAAAGCCTGTTGATGGAGGCCTACATAGATGAGGTGAGGAAACTGGAGGAGTGTTTTGACAGTATACAGGTGGAGCATGTTCCCTGAATGGAGAACGACATCGCCGACTACCTGTCGAAGCACGCTGCTTTCAAACTACCTATGGAACCAGGTACTTTTGGGCTTCGGTTAACTCAACCATCCATTGAACCATCGACAGAGCAGAACAAGCGGAGGAAATCAGGCCCCGACAAGTTCTTTTCCACCGAGCTTCTAGGAGCCGCTGGCAAAGATGTTGCCGTGGACACTAAGCCTGCTATGGGGCAACCGACTCCGGCAGGGCGTCAAGCCCTGGCCGTAGAGACGGTCGCTCCCATGGCAGAGGAACTGCCTTTAGTCCTTGTCATTGAGCCCCAGGCTCTGGCATGGGCACAACATACCATTCGATTCCTCCAAATAGGGGAGCTTCCTGAGGAGCAGGAAGAAGCGGAGAAAGTAGCCCGTTGGTCTGCCACGTATCAGTTTGTCGACAATGTTCTATATAGAAAAAGACCAAACGGAGTGAAATTGAAGTGCATTCCCTGGGAGGAAGGACTGGAGCTGTTGGCAGAGATACATGGAGGCATATGTGGTTCCCACATAGGGTCGAGGGCCCTTGCCGGCAAGGCCTTCCGGCAAGGTTTCTTCTGGCCCACTGCCCTCCAGGATGCAACGACACTAGTAACCAAGTGTGAAGCATGTCAGTTCCATTCAAAGAAGCTTCATCAGCCAGCTCAAGCCCTTCAAACGATCCCTCTCTCCTGGCCATTTTTGGTCTAGGGGCTCGAGATACTGGGCCCCTTTCCCCGCGCTGTCAGGGGCTTTGAGTGCTTGTACATTGCGATCGACAAGATCACAAAGTGGCCGGAGGTGGAAGCAGTGAGAAAGATGACAATGCAGTCAGCCGTCAAATTCTTCAAGGGGCTAGTCTGCCGTTTTGGTGTGCCAACCAGAGTCATCACCGACAATGGCAGACAGTTCACAAGCCACACCTTCATGCAATACACCCAAGACCTTGACAGCAAGGTCTGTTTCGCTTCCATGGCACACCCACGGAGCAACGGCCAGACAGAGAGGGCAAATGTTGAAGTATTGCAAGGCTTGAGGACAAAGACTTTTGATAGGCTGCACAAGAGCGGAAGGCGCTGGATTGATGAGTTGCCAGCGGTTCTTTGGTCGATCAGAACGATGCCATCGAGCCACTGGCTAGACACCCTTTGCCCTGGTATACGGGGCAGAGGCCGTTCTCCCCACGGAACTCACATACGGGTCACCTCGAGTGCTCATTTATGACGATCTTGAGCAAGAGAGATTGCGGCAAGATGACGCAACACTCCTCGAGGAAGATCGTCTTCGGCCGGCTGTGAGAGCAGCGCGCTACCAGCAAGCCTTGCGCCGCTACCATAGTTGCAAGGTTCATGCCTGAAGCTTTGACGAAGGCGACCTTGTTCTTTGGCGCGTTCAATCGGCCAAGAATTCCAACAAGTTGACGCCAAAGTGGGAAGGCCCTTATCGGGTAATATGAGTCACCAGGCCCGGTGCAGTCCGCCTAGAGACCGAAGATGCCATTCCAGTGAGCAAGTCCTGGAACATCGAGCATCTTCGCAAGTTTTACCCATAAGGCGCGGTTGTCGGGCCTCCCGATAGACCACCTTTTGTACAAGCCTTGCCGGCAAGGCCTGTAACCCTCTGTACAAAGGCAGGCGCAGACCTTGAGCATAAATAAATGAAGCGCTGGCGCCCTAAGTTATAGCATGCATGCTAGGTTAAGTCTCTCCCTCGGTTAGGGTTGATAGTGCTTAGTGGCGACTAACCCCTAGCATAGAGGTCGACTGTGCGTCTCTCTGTTCCTTTCTGTCCTCTTTGGTTTGCAGGGTTCACGGACATTTCTACTGAGCTATTTGGAAGAAAGAGAACAAGCCAGCGCTCCCATCCTGGCAAGCGAAGGTTGCTGCGGGCTGCAGACACAAGGGTCCAACCACGGCAAGCCAAGGTTACCGGGGGGCTGCAGATCCAGATAAGTCCTTCATCCCCTGTTGTGCATTTCTGTATGGAATTGGGACGTATGAAACCTCATTTTATTCCTAGGCCACCGTCCTCCCCTTTTCCTGTACCCGATCCCTGGGTCGAAACTTGGTTGTAGTCGCGGTGACAAGGAAGCAAACGAAGGGCCTAACCCTACTTCGCCCCTGCCTCCACCAAAAGCGTGAGTATGGTCGAATGAAGTCAGGAGACGGCAAGGCCTGTTGCCGGGTGACAATGTTTATCTTAAAAATAACAAGGATTCATTCCTTGGCATGGGCCTCGCTCACGCACAAAGAACAAGGTAAACACCCTTTTTTCATTAACTAGATGATGCCCCGTGCGTTGCTGCGGGAATTTTGTTTGGCATGATGTTAAGAATATAAGTATAAAACTATGGAGTTGTTAAATAATACCCCATTTGTTTATAAATATAATTTTTTTAGATGTTCCAATATAGACTACATATGGATGTCTCTGGGCGTATTTTACAGTGTAGATTCAATCACTTTGCTCCATATTTAGTCCATATTTGGAATCTCTAAAGTATCTTATATTTAGAAATGGAGGGACTATGATGGTATTGAATGTTTTAGGCACAAGATAAATGGCTAACGTCCAACACTCCAACTCATACTTGCATAATCATATCTCTATCATGTTTCATTTGGTTTAGAAAGAATATAAATGTATAAGCATTGTGGAATAGATCACTTGTTTTACCGGAACAATGTCCAACACTAAGTAAATCAAGGGAAGACAATGATAAAGTGAAGGTGCAGATGCTGACTTGAGGACTGAATCACCCCCAGGTTGATACGGCGCAACTACCACATAAGTCGCATACTGCCTTGTTGTACGTAGGATCTATTATACTATAGAGTTATTAGCTAGTTTCATAGAAATATCGTTTAGGAACCTTAAAGTATAACCTAAACTATGTTTATTGTTTCATCTGACTGTATGTGTATGCATGAGTGTATGTATATGCAGATCATGAGATGGCCAAAGTTATTGTCCATCTTTCTTGTTTTCTGTTCAAAGCATGGAACCATATCAGTTGTATAGTAATAAATCAGATACTACTCATAATGGTAGCATGATGGAAAATCAAGACATCTTTTGCATTTTCTATGCATATTTAGGAAGCTCAAATGTGGTGTGAGTTGCTCCTCATGGATGTCTAGAAAAGATGCAAAAAATTGTCGTAAAATAGCTGGTCCATATGTGTATATGCTAATGTGTCCTAATGGGAGGAAAGAAACCGAAAAGAAATTTGAGATATTGTATACAAATGTAGAATGCCAACAGCGCTGACATGGATAATAGTGGAACAAACCCCTTGTACAGTAGTGGGATTTGATGGAGAAGTGAAGAGGAAAGGAACGTAAATTCTCTGTTATGGGGAAGACATTAGGCATTGCATTGGGGGTCGTAAGTTGAGTGGTGTTGTACTATCTTCCAAAAAAACGATGTGACGGTGAATCCTCTCCAGAAGCCACAAATAGGATTCTCCCTAGGTTGTGGTGGGTCCTTAGTCAATAATTGATGCTTATGTGGCTGGGACGTTGTAGTGGTTGGTCCCATATGTAAGTCAATCTAATAATGCCGATGTGGCAATTGTGATGAGGTGGATAGGCTGCATGTTAAGAGAAATAAGTTAGTGGGGATAAACTATTTAGGTATTATAGATACGTCCCATACAGGTACAATTCGTACGGAATGTAAACATGAGCAAGGGGATTACAAGATTTAAATTTAACTAATGCCTGTGGGCTTACAAACTAAAAAAAGATAAGATGCCCGTAATCCCTTTCTTGTCCCTCTCCTCACGAAACGGAACAAGATAGAAGGAGGGCAAAAGGAGTGCCTAGGCGACGTACGAGCAGCAGAAGACGCCAAGAGAACATATCGACAGCCGCCCAGGAGAGGGCTAGTGATGATGGTGCCGGGAGAAGAGCTAGAAGATGAGGCAGTGGGCCGCCAATACACTTTGAAGGCATCAGTGCCATCGTACTCCGACTTGACGGCCCGCCACCCGCCTTCTTCGCCTTCTCCGGCCTTCCCACGCCAGTCGCCCAAGGAGGCGACCCCGAGAAGTTCAAGGAGCTGGCCCCACCCCCGGTAAATTGCTCTGCCAGCAGGAAGGGCCAGGTGTAGATGCTGCTGCTGCCAGCGCCGCCCAGGGACGGTGTGTTTGATGCCTAGTCAGACCCGTCATCCTCCCTCTTGATGCCCTCATCGTCGCTGTCGCTGTCCTACTCGCCACTCTCGCTTGAGGAGGAGTCTTCATCATCGGGGGAGCTCTCCATGCAACACTTTAGGCGAGTTCCCAAGTGCCCAAAGACCTTGACGGAGAGTAGGCCGTTCCCCATTAATTTGAAGTGGAGAACGAGCCCCTCCGACAAGCTGTGGGCATGAGCGAAGGCCTTCCATCCGCGACGAAGATACATGACGTGAGGGGCGGGGAAGTCAACGTCGACCCGCATGCTGCCATTCCCGTAGCCCCTCATATGCAACCTTAGAGCATGTGGCGGGTCAAGCTCCATCTCCCGAGTGAACGGAGTAGGGAGACAAAGACGACGACGCACTGGTCAATGCAGCCTGATGACGAACTTGCGGGGCTGGTCTCCGACGTGACCCTCCATTAGGGAAGGGCCCGCTGGAAGAGGCGAGGCCGGTGCGCTGCCCCGTCCTCCCCGAGCGCCACAACGGCCTCGGCCTCGCCCCCTCTCCCTTCCTCTCATGGAGGGCTCTGCCGCCACGAGCTCTTGGGAAGGAGGGGCACGCTGTCGAGCAGAGACCCTCGATCGCCGCCATCGGAACACCGGCGCGCCCTATTGCCATATCAATGGGTGGAGAATGGAGACGAAGGGGAGACGTGAGGCGGTGCTCCTCTTCCTCTTGAGTCCCCTTTTTATAGATGAGCATAGAAGGCTAAAAGACTAACTCTACACCCCTGAAGAGCCTGCTCGGATCCGGCTCAATAAAGTGGCAGCAGGCGAAGGCATCGACCGCCCTCCCCGCCCAATCAAGGGCACATGAGTATCGGCCCGCGCACACCTTCCCATATTCCATGCGTCTGTCACCTACCCTGTGCCGTGCATGCGACGTACGTGGCATAAGGAGCGGGCATACTGGGAAACATGGAACGACGGTTCCAAGACGGAGAAAGTAAATGAGCAGCGGCCCTGCAGTTTTAAAGGGACACGCAAGCCGCCTCTTTACTATTCACCGCAGGATGATGCAGGCATGCTTCGGTCACCCCCCCCCCCCACACACACACATGATTCCCATGTCACGCATTCAACACGGGTCGTGGGGAAGCGCAGCGGACAAAAAAGTTACCGTGGTAGAAATCCCCCCGCCTGCCCACGCACCATTCTAGGCCTAGCCCAACAACGTGTCGCACTTATGTGTGGCCCAGGCCCGGGGGCTCCTGTCAGTGTACAAAAGTATGGGCTCTCTTTCATACCCCTTTACTTGTGCACGGGCAGTTGGAGCCGCGCCCGCGGCCACACTTAGCAGGGCAGAGGAGGGAAGCCGAAGGCGCATGATAGTCAAAGCAACACCAAGACAGATATGCAAAGAACAAGAGGGCAAGGTGGACTCCCCCGGCAAGACCCTTTCCGGGCGTAGCCTCCGCAGCCCCGGCAAGAGCCTTGCCAGGGCAACTTGCCCAACACTAGCAGAGCGTGCCACCCTTGAGCCCATGGGTTCCAAGGCCATCGACCACATTGGAACCAAGGCTCGGGAGGCACCTCCATGGTGGCATGCAGATCTTTGTAAAGACCATAAACACACAAGATCAGATAAAGACCAGAAGGCGAGGATCCTCAGCAAGATCCTTGCCGAGGAAATCCACAAGACCTCCCGCAAGATATTTGTCGGGGACAACCGCAATGTCATGGCACGACCCTTGCCGGGACACCGACAAGACCCTTGCCAAGGACGTCAGCGGGGCCACGGCCAGGCCCGCATCTGCCAAGACTCCATCGTCGCTCCCCATGCAGCTGCCAGCCTAGCTAGCTAGGCGAGCACCTGCGTGACGACGTGCGGCCTCTAGACCAACTCAGCAAGCACCTGCGTGGTGGCATGCAGATCTTCGTGAAGACACTGCCACCGCACCAGCTCAGCAGCCTGCCAGCCTACATGGCGTTGCACGCCTTGTTGGCCTAGACGCGTGTCGAAGCAAGGCGAGGCGGTGACGGACGGGATGGGCCTTGTTACCATCCCCAATAAAGCAAGGGGACACCTAAGAGGCACATTTAATGCGTTTTCTCCCGTAATGATAGGCGATAAGCTCAGCCACTATACATCTTTCCACCTCCTGTGTGCCACTGTGGCGTCCCCTTTCTCTATAAAAGGAGTCCCGAGGCATACTGGAGGGGGATTCGGCTCTTTTGGACTACGCACACGCCGTAGCTAGTTCAAGAACACTCAAATATACACCAAAGTAGGACTAGGGTATTACGCATCCTCGCGGCCTGAACCTGGGTAAACGATCTTTGTGCTGGCTCCTAGACCCGCTCTTTCCACAACCCCGCGCACGTCGACCGTATAGGGATTCCAATGTGATCCCATAGGTGTCGTTTTCCACCGACATGATCAGATCTATGTCTTTATCCATGAAAGTTATTTGAGTCTTCTTTGATCTCTTATATGCATGATTGCTTATAGCCTCGTATTCCTTCTCTGATATTTGGGTTTTGTTTGGCCAACTTGATCTATTTATCTTGCAATGGGAAGAGGTGCTTTGTAGTGGGTTCGATCTTATAGTGCTTGATCCCAGTGATAGAAGGGGAACCGACACATATGTATCGTTGCTACTAAGGATAACAAGATGAGATCTATATCTGCTGCAATAGATAAACGGATCTCGTCTACATCATGTCATTGTTCTTATTGCATTACTCTGTTTTCTCATGAACTTAATACACTAGATGCATGCTGGATAGCGGTCGATGTGTGGAGTAATAGTAGTAGATGCAGGTAGGAGTCGGTCTACTAATCTTGGACGTGATGCCTATATAATGATCATTGCCTGGAAATCATCATGATTATTTGAAGTTCTATTAATTGCCCAGCAATATTTGTTTTTCCACCATTTGCTATTTTTTCTCGAGAGAAGCCACTAGTGAAACCTACGCCCCCGGGTATCTTTACATCATATTTGCCTTTGCAGTCTATATTCTCTTGCATTGACTTTCAGATCTATTTAACCAAAAATACAAAAATTCATTGCTACAATTTATTTGTTCCATGATCTATTTATCCTATCTACCACTTTTTACCTCATGTTATTTGCCTACTTGAGGCGTCGTACCCGAAAGGGATTGACAACCCCTTTAACATGTCGGGTTGCTAGTATTTGTTATTTGTGTGCAGGTGTTGTTTACATGGTGTGAGGAGGTTCTCCTACTGGTTCGATAACCTTGGTCTCATCAATGAGGGAATTACCTACCGTCGCTATACTGCATCATCCCTTCCTCTTTGGGGAAATACTGACGTAGTTCTAGCAGACATCACATAGCAAGGGATGCGTTGTAGAAAATGGTAGGATTGTTAAAGAAAATATGGTAACATGCAAATATGAGCCCAAATTGAAAGAATTGTATAGCAGTTGAAATCAAAGGACAAAAATCTATAATTAAGCAGATAGGGCAAACATGATGTCATGGTAATATGAGAGTAATCGAAAGAACAATACATCATTTATTTGCCTAATATAGAAAGAAGAGGGGGGAAATCCCCTTTGACGTATATGGTGCATGTGGCACCTTTTATCCAAATGTAGCAATATTTAGAATATCTTCAGGAAAGTAGGCCATGCCAACCGATTTAGGGTGAGATTGAACATACCGCACACATGCTCAAGTCATCTCGTACGGTGAGATGGAATCTCTGGCGGAGGTCACAAGGTCATGATGTGTCGGTGCACTGTACACACTATGAATGAAAGAAAACACACAAATCAACACGAATAAAAAGTAATTCACGACGGTTTTTGTCGGGTGATTAAAGGAGGTAGATGAACTGGGATGAGAGATGAGATAATATCTCATTAAATTAGTTACCTTGTCATCCATGAGAAAAAACCCTCAGTACGGCAGATTCCCAAATTGAGCGGAGCTGGATCGACTGCGAGCAGTGTCGAGAAAGTCGACTGCGATACGCGGCGGCAAGCGGAAATGGTGAAATGTGGTGGGGTTTGCAGGCAACCTGGAGACGACGGCAGTCGTCGAGCTAAGTGGTTACCGCCATGATAGGCGGTGCCATGCATAGACGCAGAGGAGCTTGTGCAGGTGTGAATGGGGACCGGAGGCATGGGGTGGCGGGCGGGGGTGAGGGTTTTTGTGACGTGGGGATGGTGAGGGTTTTCCTTTTTCTTTTTTGAATTGGGTGGCGAGGGTTTTCTGTCCCACAAAGAATTTCGGAGGCAACGGTTTGCTAGAACCAACCGTGTGTTATTAACGCAAGAAGCAAAATGAAAGCCATTGCACATGGTTCTAATTTTGGGAACCGTGTGTGATTGAAGCAACATGCAAAATGAAAGTCATTGCACACGGTTCCAATTCTGGGAACCGTGTGTGATTGACGTACTACCTCCGTCCTGGTTTATTGGTCCCCTTTGTAATTTGTACCAGATTTCGACCAAATATTTGACTAAGAAATGTTTATGCATGTCACCAAAAATTATATCATTGAACACTATGTTCAAATACGCATCCAACGATATAATTTTTGCTGACCTGCACTAACATTTTGTCAGTTAAATCTTTGGTCAACATTTAACACAAATTACAAGGGGACCAATAAAGGAGGACGGAGGTAGATTCCATCAAGCGAACTGATTGCATCCATATCCCACAGTTAGACATAAGTAAACATAAATTAAACATACTCAGACATAGATAATAAGCATACACGTACACATGCATAGTTCAACTGTCATTAAGCATGCTCAAGCATACATAGTTCGGTCCCACATCTCATCTCACAAGCCGGCACGATCTTGAAGCTTCTCTAGGTACTCGGCGTATGCGCAATGCTCCACCCTGTGAGCATAGTTCTGCTTGAAGGAGCCAACGGACTGTCCTCTTGCATGCGCCGGATCACTTTAATTGATACGCGTCATGAAGCTTGTGGTTTCAGAATGGGCATCGATAGCCATCGTTCCAGGTACTAATACACCTGTTATGCATTCCCGCATAAAGCTCCCTCAGGATTTGCCTGTTGCACCTCCTCTGGACATCTTCATCCTCGCTGTCCACATCATCAGACAACACCTATACAAATAGTAAAAAAATGTGGCATCAAATTAATGTTACAAACTAATATCTAGCGAACATTTGGCAGTTGCCAAAAATTGGCATCAAATCAATGATTACATGTCGTGAAGTAGGATTAGGAATTTATGGCTATTTATTTATACATAACCAGAGATTATGGTTCGATTTTTAAGCACATTCGTCTATGTACAAATCAATCTTGAAAAAAATAATGGCACAAACATATGTAGGTCATTCAAAATCATTTGTCAAGTCCTGGCTAGCAATTATTAGCGTGAACATTAACCCTAGTCGGATTACTAACAGAAATCATTTCCACAGATGAAACAACTAATCACTTATCACTTGTACCATTCAAACAATCAATACACTACACGGATCTAACGAAACTTACTCAGATTTCATGGATTGGGAGAACATAACCATAGGATTTATATTCCAAAAAGGGGGAGGCAGGAGTAACAAGAGAAACCCTGGGATCTATTTGACACATAAATGGGTATAGATGACTAACCAGTTGTCCATCGTCGTAGGAGTCGTCGCCGGAGTGGTCGCGGAGTCGTCGCCCGAGTTGTTACCAGAGTTGGTGTGGAACTCCGCCTCCGGCTGTCGACGACGGCAACCTCTATCTCCATCTCCACACCATGCTCCGGTGCTTTAGCGGCCCCGGCGTCGCCACTCCCTCCGATGGGGCGCTTCGGCGGCATCCTCATACACTAACGGCTTTGATGACTGAGAGCGGCGTCGAGGATGCAAGCTTAGAGAGGGGATTGTGTGGGTGGAGAGGATGGGGGGTGCGGCCGCTCGGGCGCACCATTAATTTGGAATAGTGGGAGAGAGGCGGGAGGCAGTCAAACCGCTGGCTCGCCTCCCTGTGAGCTTGCGCACCGGACTGCTGGCATGCCTACCGTCATTTCACACAGCTACTCGCATGCCTCCCGATGACACTGCGCAGCGAGCATGCCTCCATCAATTCACACACCTGCACACACGCCCCCAGTCTGCCTGCGCGGCGGACTACTCGCATGCATCCCGTCAACTCACGCCTACTCGCACGGTACACGGGTCGCATGGCGACACGTATATTGTTTTTCTATTTGGATGATTAATGATGCTGCTTTATTTTTTGCTTAATCGAAGCATGGCAGGTATCCGTTGTTGGTCTAATGCTCAAGGTTTGAATAAATAGTCCGTTCGGGATATTGGTTCTCAATTATTAATAATCTCCCATTTGTAATTAGATAAAGATTACATCAAAACTGGTCTCAAATTTGACCAAAAAAAGTACAATGCAACATTGTATTGATGTCCATATGACAAGATGATAAGTTTCATGAACTTCAAATAAGTTTTGGATGTACTAGAATTTAAAAATCAAGATTCTCATTGTTTGAAATTTGTTGCACGGGGAGTAAACATGCACCTAGTGAGACACATGTGTTTTTGCAATCCATTTAGGTGCACTGTCACGTGTGCATGTTGCTCGAATTTGATTTTTGCACATTATACCCATAGAAAATCAATCAATTAATGTACTAAAATGTCTTAATGATCTCTAATTTTTTTAAATTAAAACATCCCTCTTTTGGTAACATATATATGTTCACCGCGGGATAATTAATTTAACATGCATCGTAGTTGCACTGGATTCGCGGTGTGTGTGTGTGGGTGTGTGCATCTGGGGGTGGCGAGTGGATCGCATTACACTAAAAGTTGTGAGCCACCGTGTGGGTTGGCCGTTTTGTTAGGAAGGCCGATGCCACATCAGAGTCGTAAATTTGTAATTAAAAACATTACACAACCCTTTCATACATACATGTTTTAGCCACATGCAGTCGATGGTTATCCTACACGACAATCGATACTCGTGTATGATGCTTTCTGTGGGCCCGCGAGGTCTTCGTCCATCACATTGACGAACAGCCGGTAGTGAGGTTAATTTGACCAGCAAGGTAGAATCTTTTTTGTTTGTTTTATGGTGGTATATAGTACGCGTCGAAGAGGTGGGAGGGGACTAGCATATATAGATACATACATACATACATATATATACACACTATACGTACGCGTCCGGGAACAAGTACACCTCACTCGGTCTCGGGAGTACTTTCCGGTTTCCGAGGAATGTGCCACATCAAAATTGTGAAAATGGCTATTCAAACATCACTCAACACCTCTTTGCGCCACATGCATGCAGGCGGTGGTTATCCTAGCTAGGACACTCACTTGTGACGCTTCCATCTGTGGGCCCACGAGGCCATCGTCGATGCATGTGCATCACTTTGACCTACGTCGGGAGTGGTTAATTAATTTCACCATTGTTGAGGTTTTTTTTTGGGTTGTATTATGGTAGGAGCATATAATATGTGTCGAAGAGGGGGAAGGGGACCATACACTACTGGAATCAGCTACTTTGCCATCTGCCAGCTCTTTGCCGTCAGCTAGCAGACGGCAAAGAAGCTGTTTGCCACCAGCTACCCGAAAGCAAACGACAAAGAACTGGCTGGTGGCAAAGAAAGCGTTTGCCATCAGCCTGTTCTTTGCCGTCCGCTAGCCGACGGCAAAGAATCTTTGCCGTCCGCTAGCAGACGGCAAAGAGGGAGGGGCCCACTGAGGAGCTGGTTAAAAAATACTTAACGTCCCCCTGCTTTGCCGTCCACCGCAGACGGAAAATATGAACAAAAGCGGACGGCAAAGGAGGGCGGACGGCAAAGGCTACCCTAACTAACCTAACTAACGGTCGAGCCCCCTCTCCCCCGCCCGTTACTCATCTCTCTCCCCTCGACCTCCTCCGCCCCCGCCCCGCCGCCCCCGCCCCCGCCGCCCGGCGCCGCCCCCGCCCTCTCCGCCCCCGCAACCGCCCCCGCCGCCCGGCGCCGCCGCCGCCCCACCCCCTCCCCTACCCGCCACCGCCCCCACCGTCCCGCCGCCCGGCGCTGCCCCCGCCCCTCCCGCCCCCGCCCCTCCCGCCCGACGCCGCCCCCGCCCCCGCCGCCCGGCCATCCCACTGCCCCGGAGCCCCGCCGCCCCCCACCCACCCACCACCCCGGCGCCAGCGTCGCCCCCTGCTCCGGTGATTTTTTTCTTTTTTTCTTTTTTTGCTGTTTAATTCTTGTTTAATTGTTAGTGTTAGTGTTAGTGTTAGATTTAGTGTTAGAAAAGAAGAAAATTTAGTGTTAGTGTTAGAAAAAAGAATATGTAGAAGAAAAGAAGTGGAAAAAAGATGAAAAAGAAGAAAAGAAAAGAAGTAGAAAAAAGATGAAAAAGAAGAAGAAGAAAAGAAGTAGAAGAAGTAGAAGAAGAAGAATAGAAGAAAAGAAAAGAAGTAAAAGAAGTAGAAAAAAGATGAAAAAAGAAGAAGAAGAAGAAGAAAGGAAAGAAGAAGAAAGGAAAGAAGAAGAAGAAGAAGAAAGGAAAGAAGAAGAAGGATAGAAGAAGAAGAAAGGAAAGAAGAAGAAAAAAGAAGAAGAAGAGAAGGAAAGAAGAAGAAGGATAGAAGGAAACACCCCGACCACTGACCCCGACACCCCAACCCCGACACCACACCCCGACACCTGACCCCGACACCCTGACCCCGACACCCCGACCCCGACACCCTGACCCCGACACCCCGACCCGACACCACACCCCGACACACAGACCACGACACCACGGCCCGACACCCTGACCCCGACACGACACCCTGACCCTGAAACAGCACCCCGACACCGACATGACACCCCGACCCCCTAAACCTCCCGAAAAGGTGCTCTTTGGCCTTCCAGAGGCCGACGGGGTTATATATTTGTGAATTATTAGTTAGGTCATATATTTTTTGATTTTGTTATGAAAAACATCATATATAGTTGTGTTGATCGGGTAGATTTAAATGTGCAGTTGTTTCATCGCAGCGAGGTTTGGTGTTCGACGACCTCGCCGTGCGTTTGACGAGCTCTGCCCCTTCGTTCGTGGGTGAGCACAAATGACATGTCCTTCTCCCCCATTAATTATTTGCACAAATGACATGAAATTTGGTAGCTAGCTATATATGTGTCTTGAATCATCAGTATGCGTAAACAATATGTGTCTCCCGTTCAAAAGCGTCATAGTTATAAATATGCATGCATTTGCATATTTATAACCTTGATTCTTTCGAATTGTCCAACGCTATCCATGGACAGCTCGAGTATGTGTAGATTGGGTTCATTTTCCCATATGCTTTGCTCCGGATCCGACGCATAAATTTTGTCAGTGCCTCCCCTGTTGTTCTCCGGGTACACATCCTCTCTATTTATTGCAGAGACGTGTATCAGGAGAATAGCGGGGAGGTGCTGCCGAAATTTTGCGTCGGATCCGGAGCATAGCTTGGGAAAATGAACCCAATCTACACATACTCGGGTGGGATTAGGACCTATCATTACCTATTAGAGTGTAGGTTGCATGGACGTAATAAAATTGACAAAGTAGATCAACTGATGAATATATACATGGTGAATTATATATATAATTGTTGTGTGTCCAGCAGCTATGAAAGTCAAGATGAGTGATCGTGCGTGGATGTATACCGGTCACACTGGTCAGAACAAATGGAGCGCTGAATGGTTCACAAAAACAAGGGGTTTGTGTAAGCCGCATTTGCAAATGGCCAGAGGAAAACTTGGTGCCCCTGTTTCCGATGTGGCAATTGGGAAAAGAGGACAGAGGCTGAAATGGGTAAACACCTGCAGAAGAATGGTTTTACGCCCGATTATACGGTGTGGACATTTCATGGTGAGTCTGCCCAACGTGACCGAGCTGAGGTGGATCATCGTCGCACCGACGAGCATGGTACCAGGATGGAAAACATGGTGCAAGACTATGATGATGCTCGGGATTCGGACGAGGAGATGGAGGAATCTGCAAAGGCCTTCAATGAAATGTTGGAGTCTTCAAAACGTCCGCTCCACGAGCACACTGAGCTTTGTCAGTTGGATGCCATCTCACAAGTAATGGCTTTGAAGGCTCAGTTCAACCTGGGCAGAGAATGCTATGACGCAATTATGACAGTATTTGGATGCTTTCTACCTAAAGGCCATGTAATGCCTGCAAACCTGTACCAGTCGGACAAAATCCTCCGTGCACTGAAGATGCCCTATGAGAAGATACATGCCTGTGAGAAAGGATGTGCCTTATTTAGGCTTGACTATGCGGACTTGAACTATTGTCCCATTTGCAAGTGTTCCAGGTATATTGTGGTAGACAACGGTATGGGTGAGAAGACACAAACCAAAATCCCTGTTAGTGTTCTTTGGTATATGACAATCGTACCAAGACTTCAACGTCTTTTCATGGTCGAA
Source organism: Triticum aestivum (assembly GCF_018294505.1). Classification (NCBI taxonomy): domain Eukaryota; kingdom Viridiplantae; phylum Streptophyta; class Magnoliopsida; order Poales; family Poaceae; genus Triticum; species Triticum aestivum. Next base: position 117,838,407 of record NC_057804.1, read on the forward strand.
GAGATGGCCAGACAGATGACATGGCACAAAACAGGCAAAAGAACCGAACTAGATGCATATGGTAATCTGATGATGGTACACACATCGGATGGTGTTGCGTGGAAAAGGTTTGATGAATTACATGCTGACAAAGCGGCAGATCCGAGGCATCCTCGAGTCGGCATCAGCACCAATGAGTTCAGTGTGTTTGGTATGATGGCAGCCCAATACAGTTGTTGTCCCGTATTTGTCTTTCCACTCAATCCCCCCCCCCCCCCGGACAGATTATGCAAAGAAAGAACATTTTCCTGACGTTGATAATTCCAGGGCCCAACTATCCGGGGAAAAATATGAATGTGTACATGCATCCTCTTAAGGACGAATTGCAAGAAGCCTGGGATAATGGGTTCAAGACATACGACGCCTATAGCAAACGAAACTTCATAATGTGTGTCTGGTACATGTACTCGACGCATGACTTGCCGGCGTATGCGCTATTCATTGGCCGGTATGTGCATGGAAGGTTCCCGTGCCCCACATGCAAGGGAGCTCTTCAGTTTTGTTGGCTTCAGGCCGGTCGCAAGTTTTCTTGCTTCGACATGCATAGACAGTTTCTGGATCCTCGCCATAAGTTCAGGAAAGACAAGAAGAACTTCATCAGAGGTAGAGTTGTAAAAAACTCTACACCACCTGCGTTGACAGGCCAACAGACCCTAGATCAGTTAAACGCTCTCGAGCCAGATCCAGAGCGTCCAGGGTACTTCAAGGGGTATAATTTTGCGCACGCCTGGACTCACAAAACATGCTTATGGGATCTGCCTTACTTCAAAGGATAATACTAAGGCTAGAGTCGATCTGGAGGCGCTATGTGATAGGCCGTTACAAAACATGAAAGAACCGAAAGGAAAGCAGAACTGGACGAAGCCAAAGGCATGGATCAATCTTGGAAGGCCAGCTATGAGGGAAATTATCTTGTGGGTGAAAATGCAGTTGATGTTCCCCGATGGGTATGCAGCGAATCTAAAGAGGGGAGCGAGTCTTCATAAATTGAAGATATTTGGTCTCAAGAGTCATGATTGGCACATATGGATTGAGCGGGTAATGTCGGTGATGTTGCGTGGCTTCATCCCTAAGGATGAATGGCTAATACCGGCAGAACTCAGCTATTTCTTCCGTGTTCTTTGTGCGAAAGAACTATCGCCTGGCGTGCTAGAAGAAATGGAAGAGTTGGCGCCAGAGTTGATCTGCAAGTTAGAGAAGATCTTTCCATCGGGCTTCTTTAATCCAATGCAGCATTTGATTTTGCATCTCCCGACCGAGGAAAGATTGGGGGGGGCGTGCAAAATCGTTGGTGCTACCCAACTGAGAGGATGCAGAAGACGCTTCGAGAAAAATGTAAAAATAAACGTAGAATTGAAGCGTCTATGGCTGAGGCATTCATCACTGAGGCGGCAAACTTCGTGACAGCACACTACGAAACCAAAAATCGTCATTTGCATAATCCGAAGCCTCAGTACAATGCTGACGAGCCTAAAAAGGGTGGATCCAACCTCAGCCTATTCAAAGGCAATCTCGCACCAGCCAGTGTTTCAAATCCAGTATTTTTGGATAACGAAGAATGGTGGACCATTTCATTGTATATCTTCAACAACCTGATAGAAGTGCGGCCGTACATCGAGTAAGTTCTCGGTACATTGTTTCGCAACTTCTATTTCCTTGGAACTGCTCTTATTCCTGGATATTTCATACAGTCGATACGTCGCCCTATTCTCGTATGGAGCGGTGATCCAAAAGGATTCCGTCGAAGAGTATGAGCTTCTCGCAAAGCAAGGAGGCTATCCCGGTTTCATCTCTTGGTTCAAACAAATGGTAAATTCTATTAGACAATTTCATTGCATTCGCTAATTTGTGTGTAATGCAACAATCCTTTCATATTAAACTTGTAGGCTAATTCATAGTCTATGGACGCCGAATTGAGACAAGTCGCTAATGGTTTTGACTATAAGGTCCGTTCATTTGACAAATACGACATCAACGGGTATCGTTTTCGTACCTATGGCAAAGAGCTATCTATGGCCGAACGAAAGTCTACAAATTGTGAACTTCTATTCTATGGTGAAAACCCACGGAATGTCGTAGTCTTCAAATGTTATTGGTTTCAGCCGAAGGAGACTAGAAGGACTCATGAACATATAGGGCTAGTTGAAATCAACCAAAGCACCCATTTAGATGTTCCTAATGTCTATATTATTGCTCAACAGGCGACCCAAGTATTCTATCTAACCTGGGCCTGCCAAAATAATACAAATCTGAAAGGTTGGGATGTCCTTTATGAAGTGCTGCCACGTGCTAGACTATCTCCCCCAAAGGAAGAGGATTATGAACCTTACATTAACCCAGACACATATGAAGGAGAATTCTTCCAAGAGACACGTCTTTCCAAAAAGCATTTCAAGAACCGGTATACTTCACCCCAAAACATTGAAGTAGACAGCGACAGTGAATCCCACATCACCCCAGAGGAGGAACAAGAAGAGCCGGAACAAGAAGAGGTTACTGTTGCGGACGACCTCCCAATGCTTGACCGATTACGTAAAGGTGGCCTTCCACATGTTGATGCCACTGAACCCTATGAGCCCGTCATTGATTATAGTGATGATGATGACTATGCATTTATTGATGATACTGATCGAGATTATTAGTAGTGTTAGGTATTCAATTTTTTATGTTGTACTTGATGATGATACACTTAAGTGATATACATATTATTATTCATGTCGGTATTTTTTTTATGTTGTACTAATTTCGTTTACTCTTTGTCATGGCAGGTGTTGAAAGATGGAAGGGGAGCCGACTGAGGCCAAGGACAAACGTGCCCGAATTGAAGGTGTGCCACACCACCAAGGTAGCTCCAGCTTATATCAGTTCGGGCGGAATTGGGTAATGTGGTTTGCTTCATTATTAATGCAATTCATTCATCATGCTAGCTTGAGCCCTTTAATTACTAATTTACTTTGTTTCTCTCTTTTAGGCATGCTACAATAAGACGGATAAGGTGCCAGAGGGGTACGACCTGTATGCCATGGCCCACACTGCCTCTTACAAGCAAGTCAAGGGGAAGGCGAGGAAAGGGGAGGAGTTTAACCCGAGCCAGATCCCCTACAATCCAGAGCAGGTGATGATATCTAGTGGCGGGAGGTCCCGTGGCTCCATAGCCATTGATCCAGAGATTGCTCCTGAGACCACGGTGAGTTTAATTTGAATGGACGTTACTTGCTAGTCTTAACATTTGAGTGTCATCATGCTAATGAAACATTGGAAATGATCTTTGGTGCAGCGTTACTCCACACAAGCATCACACAATCCTTCTCCAGCTACTGGCCTGAGCCAGCCCGCTGCCACACCTCCATGATCAAGGTAAGTTTCTCTAGTTTTTTGCTTAACAAATGCATAAAGACCTAGACTTAGCTTTATTTCATCCAATATGCTTACCTTAATGACCTAGACGTAGCTTCTTTTCCTGCAAAATGACTTAATAAGCTTACTGACCTCCAAAACCAGCCATTTTACCTAAGTTATCTCTAAAACGATCTATACTTAGCTTTGTTTCCTCCAAAATGACCTAAGTTAGTTATAATATGCTTAGTTAACTAGGTTTGCTCAATAATGACATGTACTTACCTTACTTATGTAAAAAACGGCATAATTAGCTTAGTTAGCTCATAAACGATCTATTTTACCTACATTAGCTCTAAAATGATGCATTTTACCTAAGTTAGCTCATAAACGATCCATTTCACCTAAGTTACCTCACAAACGAGGGCATGCTTCTTCTTCTAGTCTTCTTCTTCTAGTCACCTATTCCTAACTTTCTTATTTGTCATTTTGCAGATTTCATTCACTTCTCGGAAGCTAGCTTGCTATGATGGAGTGCTTGTTTTTAATTTCATTCTCTTCTAGTATTCTTCTAGCTTGCTACGATGGAACTTGCTATCTTGATGAAACTTTGCATTGTAATATGTATGTGCAACTTTGCTATCTTGATGGAACTTGCTATGTATGAGTGGATGGAACTATATATGTATGTACAATGAAACTTATGTGCTGTTAAATAGCTCTGTGAAATATATCTATATATGTCATATATATTTGCTATGAAAATTGTTGGATTTAAAAAAAAAGAAAAAAGCGCCAATATGCAAGCTCTTTGCCGTCAGCCACCGACGGCAAAGGTCTCTTTGCCATCAGCAGCGGACGGCAAAGAGGCCATGTGGCAGGCAACTGTGCTTCTTGGGAGGCTGACCTATTTGGTCAGTTTGCCAACAGTGGCTGACGACAAAGAGAAAAAAAACTTTGCCTACAGCGGCGGACGGCAAAGGCCTTCCGATGTTTGTCGTCAGCGGCCGACGGCAAAGGCTTGCCGTTAACCACCTAACGGAGTAACAGCGCAATTATTGCCGTCAGTATTCTTTGCCGTCGGCAGCTGATGGCAAAGGACCCTTTGCTGTCAGCCGCCCAAAGCGGACGGCAATGTAGCTCTTTGCCGTCCCGTACGTTGCCGTCCACTTTTGCCGTCCGCGGCGAACGGCAAAGACCTTTGCCGTCCGCCATCCGTGCCTTTGCCGTCCGCCGTGGCTGATGGAAAAGTAGTTGATTCCTGTAGTGATAGTATGTAGTACGCTTCATGAACCTCGCTTTGTGCATGGTTTAAAGTTTTTGAGGCATGTGTGGCACATCAAAGTTGTGCATTTTATGTATTATATTCAACATATGTTTGTCCCACTTGCAAAGCGATGGTGGTTGTCCTCTCACACCCACTTAAGCGGTTATCAGCGATATCGATGCTTTCCATTTGTGGGCCCGCTTGGTCCATCACTACTTTTTGCTTGACAACAAGAGTGGTTAATTTGACTTCGGAGGGGGTTATTTTTTTGCTTGTAAATATGGTGTGTGTGTCTATATATACACACAAGCATGCATGTGTACGCATGAATCCCTCCCACCGAGTCGAAGTGGCTAGTACAACGACATGTCATGAACTGATCTCGCTCTGTGTGGGGAGAGCATACGATTTTCGATGCACGCGCCACATCAATGTTGTGAAATGGTATTCAAACATGCATGCACGCATCACCTCCATACATATGCATGTAGTGGTTGTCTTCGAACAGTACACTCCCTCGCGTGGTTATCGGCGACAAGCCTATATATTCGTGAGCCCGTGTTGACATCCATGATCACGTTGACCGACAACAAGATAGGTTACCATGGCGGATTCTTCATTTGGTTCATGTTATCGTAGTATAGGTCATGGTGAGATTCAAACCTAATTAAAGTTTGAGCGCATATACTATGCACGCATGAATGCATGAAGCTCCGTCATCGGCTTGAAGTGTGGTCTAACATACATATGCATCATCAACCTAATCCTTACTCAATGTGGCGATTTCTAGTTCGAAATCACGGTGCCACATCAAAGTTGTTCCATTGTGTACTCAACAAGACACCTGATCCATACATATGTTTGGGTCACACGCATGCAGTGGTTGTCTTCGGGGACTAGCTAGCTACTTGCGTGATTATTGGCGAGCTAGCCTATCTGGGGTCGCATGGACGACCATCACTTTGACCAGCAACAAGAGAGAGGTTGTATGACCAAGGTGGATTATTCTTGGTCCGTTTTACGATCAATCTTGGTGAGATGCCTCTCTGGCCCGCCGACTTAAAAGTGTGTGCATGTGGGGGGGGGGCTGCTACTTTGCACTTTGCTAGGTGAACCTCCGTTGGGGGGGCATCAAAGCTTAGGATTCCCTTTGTGCCGACACGAGGGGGGGCTGCTAGCTACTTCGCACTTTGCTAGGCGAACCACGGATTGGGGGCATCCATTCGTAGCTTAGGATTCCCTTCGTGCCGACACAAGGGACGGAGGGGCTACTAGCTTCTTCGCACTTTGCTAGGTGAGGCTCGGTTGGGGGGCATGCATTCATAGCTTAGGACTCCCTTCGTGCCAACACGAGGTGGGGGCTGCTAGCTACTTCGCAGTTTGCTAGGTGAACCACGGTTGGGGGGGCATCCATTCATAGCTTAGGATCCCCTTTGTGCTGACACGAGGGAGGGGGGCTTCTAGCTACTTTGCACTTTGCTAGGTGAGCCTCGGTTGGGGGGGCATGCATTCATAGCTTAGGATTCCCTTCGTGCCGACACGAGGGGGGCAAGCAATATCGTGCGCTTTGTGAGATAGATGCGACATCGAAGTTGCATTTGGTATTTGAAAATCAAACCACCCTTTTCATACATATAAATTTGGTCCACATGCAAGTGTGTTCGTGTTCTAACCCTCTCCCGCGTCATTTTTCGCCAAATTTATGAACATTAGACAAGTCGGATGATGCAACAGACACGGTTCACTCAAACTAACCGTGTGCCACGCCGGTGCCCCTGTCACGCACACATCCGCACAGTAAATTGGGCTCCACGAGGCTCCCCCTCTCAAAAATATCTACCGGTGTCAAGGGTTTTTCTATTTCATAATACACAGTTGTTATCTCCAGACCGTGTGTGATGTTTCTTCTTCCCAATACCACCTGCATCCCTAGAAAATATATGCCCGCCTTGAGGAGGGTTTTTGTGTTTTGTAACACACGGTTGTTATCTCCGGACCGTGTGCGATGTTTCTTGTTCCCAATCGTGCCTGCCCCTAGAAAATATCTGCCCGCCTCAAGGGTTTTTCTGTTTCATAACACACGATTGTTATCTCCGGACCGTGTGCGATGCACCATCATCAAAATTTTCATTAGCCCCGGCATTTCACTCCCGCATTGTAAAATTTTCAGTACCCGCGTCATTTCCTCAAACACACACCCCACCCCACTCCACACACACATACACATACACACACCAAAACCTCCTTGGGCACGCAGACACACACACCCTCCCTCGCTCGAAACCGTAGCAAGGTCCCTGCCGCCGCCGCCGCCGCGAGACCTCTATTGTCAACATCTGCCAGTTTGCCCGTGCAGCTTACCCACCGATCTCCATACCAAGGCCGCCTTGAGTTTCTTAGATGACGCCTGCCAAACGCCCCCTTTACCCTAGATCCCCATCCCCATCCCCCACTCCAGAGCCTCACAGCCTAAGCCCGGCTACACTTCCTGTGCAGCTCGACGAGCGACTGGCCCAAAAGAGGTGTATCACAGTCTCTTCACCCGACGTCGCCGAGGAAGCTGACGACCATTACTGGCGGCAGGAACTCAAGCAGCAGGCTAGAGTATGCGGTCATGTCTCTTCCACCGGCTATGACATCGAGTTCATGGACATCGACGGCCTAAGGCGGGCTATGTCACAGGTTAAGTGGCCCACCCCCAACCCCTCGGGTTCAACCGCCGTCGATCTCATGCATGGCCCCGTCGCTAATCTCCTCTGGCTCACTGTCAACAACTTGCCATCCTACATCATCATCGAGCTCCTTTTGTCATTTCTGAAGAACACGTTCTGCGACACTGGCTTGGGATCCACAGCTTCCAAGTCATACCTCATTGACGGCGACCACGAGGAGGGCACCCTCTCCGACTATTCCAAGGGGAAAGAGCCCATATGCTCTTCCAAGGGGAAAGAGCCCGTCTGCGACATCAGGGAGGGCACCCTACAGCCATGCTCTTCCAAGGGGAAGGAGCCCATCTGTGACAACATGGAGTGCATCCAGGGTCCGTTCTCTTCCCATGGGAAAGAGCCCATCTGTGACAAGTGAGGAAACCCATGATTTGTTTTGACGTGCCTCTTCACAGGGGGACACCCATGATTTCTTTTGTCGAGTCCCTGTTGTAGTGTAGTGAGAATATGTCCAGTTTTAATTGCTATGTCGGGTTGTTTGCAGTATGCCTTGTTTATTTTAGTTGTTCACAATGCGATTCTCTGTATGTGCAATTATTTACTCTGCAGTACATTTTATCAATCCAGTTTTAAACATACCGATAGGAACGCATATATTTGCTTGTTGTTAAGCCTGTTATAGCTAGCATATGCCTCTTTTAAAGTTTTTTGATTGTTCTATTGTTTTTAGTTAGTATATGTCCAGTTTCAAATTCTATCTTTGGTTGTTCGTAGTATGCCTTGTTTATTCCAGTTATTCACAATGTGATGTTCTATATGTGCAATTATGAACTGTGCAGTCCAATTTCATCAGTACTAGTTTGGACAATACCACTATGGCCCTGTTTGTTTCGGATTCTGGGACTAGATTCAGCTTTGCCAGTGAAGCCGAATCTGGAATCCGAAACAAACAGCTATTTGGAATTAGCTTTGCCAATGAGGCTAAATCTAGATTCGTGTCATTTTTAGTGCAATTTCTTGAAGCGCCTCAAAGTGTACTTCAGTGGTGAAGCTGATTCGCAGAAACAACTTCGCCACTAAAGTGAATCCATAGGTGATAAAAATCCAAGCGAAGCTGAAACAAACAGGGCAAGAATGACTATATTGGGTTGTTGCATCTTGTAGTTAAACATGCCTTTCCATTTTTATTTAACAATAACCAGTGTACTTGGACTGGCACAATACCAGTTTGAATGACTATGTTTGCTTGTTGTTAAATGTTAGGCATGTTGCAGTTAACACACCTTTTCACTTGTTTTGATTTACTAGTGTGCTTAAACCTGCGCACTGAAGCTATCTTTTGGAGATTATTTTGGCTGCCATGGATAATTTTGGTTGATGTTTAGCCTATTGTGCTTAACATGCTTCTCGATGTCCCTACACAGGACAATTTTGAGAATGACTATTGTTTTCCATCGAGGTTAGTTTCATCCCATGGCTTATGTATGCTCACTCTTCAGGATATCGGTAGCTGGTACCATATAGGCTGGGGGCTGATAAGGGACTAATCGGTGAATCAGACTTTAGCCTGAATATATCTTCAACCCATTTATCATTAGGTTAACTAGGGCCATATGTAATATATCTGAGGCTACATAGCAACATGCACTACACTTAATGTCTACATATGCAATCCTAGGCTACATAGCAACAAGCAAGAGTGTTACCTTAATGTTCTGATGATGTCTAGATACACGTAGAAGAGCAGCAGCAACAACAACCACACAACCCTGGTTGGATACTAAACTTAGCTTAGAGTTTAGAGTTAGTTTCTAGCTCATGACTAACCCTAAACTAACTCCATCCAAAGAGTTGTTTGGATGACAGGATTAGATACTTAGATTGACAATAAATGCACAAGGAGAACTAGCTCCAATTAGCACCTCTTGGGTTGGATAGATTTTTTGGGTGGGTTATAGATGCAACTAGCTCAAACTAGCCCTCATGTTTAGGTATACTTTAGGGCTATTTGAGCCCGAACTAGCTCAAACTAACTCTAACCCATGGATACAACAACAGTTAATCAGCCGATAATTTGTAAGAATGCAATAAACCCCTTCCGGCCCATAATATAAGATGTTAATTCATCTAATATGTGAGTATATTGCATGTTATAAGATAATATAAAAGAGTGTTGTACTCCATCATTGTGCAATTGGTGCTTATCTTCTAATATTAACTTGGTGCTTTTAGGTACATATGTCATTGGTAAATATCCACGCTTCGACCCTTTCTGCGTATGGGGAAATGAGATATCGATGAACCAGCATCAAGTGAGGAAGATGATAAATATTGTTAGTAAAATGGGTCAAAAGATGACAATTAAACTATTTGTTTACACTTTATCTGATACAATAGCGAACTGAAGGATGGTAAGTAAGAACTCAGCAGCCTTCTTTTTACTGCCCATAATGAGTTGTGTTAGATGACAATGTCTGGATATTTTTTTCCTTTACAGTGGTTCCCAAAGCAGTTTACTAAAGATTACCTCTCAAACTACATGATTTGTGGGCATGCAAAGGTAAAAGTATTTCTACCAGAACACGATGATTGTCTAGATGTTTCTATGAAGACCGTGAAGGGTGGGCGGTCGGCCATCATAAGGGGTTGGACTAGAGTCGTGCATGCCTTCTGCATGGAGGAGGGCACAATATGGGCATTCCGCTTCACCTTGTTCAACAACCAGAATGTATTTCGCCTCTTTCTTTACCGTCTTTAATAGTACAAGTATACAACTGTGGTTCATCATTCTTTATTTGGTTCTTATGTAATTCTTGATGTGTACCTATGAATCGAATAATTCATTGGTTGTCTAAACTTGATGGATATGAATAAAGCTATAGCATACATTAAATTTCAATTTCAATTTCAATTTGATATAGTAGCAATTAAATTATGGTGAAATTACGCTCTCCAGGTTGTTCCGGCACACATGGTTGGTAAAATACAAACGTTTGCGATATACACCATAATCCGAGATGGTTCACAGAGAGGAAACGTGTGCAAGCGTGCACACAGTTGCCGTTTCCAAAGCGTGTGCGATGTCAGACAATATCCCAAACGGTGCTGGCAAAGTAACCATTTGCGATAATTTCCTTATCGTACACGATTCGCAACCATGAATTGTTTCTGATTAAGTATGCATCATAAACGTTGCACCACAGAATATTGTGTGCGATAGTTGCCTTATCATACACGATTCGCAACCATGAACTATTTTTGATGAAGTATGCATCATAAATGTTGCACCACATAATAGCGTGTGCGATAGTTGTCATGTATGATGATGTTACGACGGTCCGATGTTTCATAATCCTATCCAACACTCGTACGACGATTAGCTAATCTTCTTAATTAGTTATCACATACGGTTTGTTAAAAGCGAATGTGTGTGATTGTATGCTTATCATACACGTTCTATAATAGTGAACCATTTATGATGGGCCGCACATCGTAAACGTAGCACCACATAATACCGACTGCGATGGCAATGCAACCACAAATGAAAAAGAGCACTTTAGGGTCCCTATCCCCGACGGTTTCTGAGTCGTGTGGGAAGGACCCCCTAATCGCCCACACTCACTAGGTGACGGTTCCAAATGCCGTCACGGAAAGGAGTTAAAAACCATTTGTATGGCACCGACGCGTACCAGTGGTTATGCATGATAAATACTTTGTGTGATAAAGATAGAGCATGACAAGTTTATATGATTTTGTAGGGATAACTATCTTTAGCCATGATATTTTGAGAAGACGTGATTGCTTTATTAGTATGCTTGAAGTATTATTGTTTTTATGTCAATATTAAACTTTTTTTTTAAATCTTATGGATCTTAACATCCATGCCACAAAAAAATTACATTGATAAATATGTTAGGTAGCATTCCACATCAAAAATTAAGTTTTTATCATTTACCTACCCAAGGACGAGCAGGAATTAAGCTTGGGGATGCTTGATACGTCTCCAAGGTATCTTTAATTTTTGATTGTTCCATGCAATTATATTATCTATCTTGGATGTTTTATATGCATTTATATGCTATTTTATATCATTTTTTGGGACTAACCTATTAACCTAGTGCCCAGTGCCAGTTGCTATTTTTCCTTGTTTTTGACTTTTACAGATAATCAATACCAAATGGAATAAAACTTTATGATGATTTTTCTTGGACGACAAGACACCCACGAAACATCGGGATGAGGCCTGAAGACCCACGAGGCGGCCACAAGCCCTAGGGGCGCGCCCCAGGGGGGCGCGACCAGGGGGCTTGTGGGCCCCCCGTGGATCCTCTAACCCTAACTCCAACACTACAAATGCTCAAATATACCCCCTATACAAGAGGGCACACCAAAAGTACTTTTCTGCCGCCACAAGCTTCTGTTCTCGTGAGATCCCATCTTGGAGCCTTTTCTGGCACTCCGACGGAGGGGGATTCGATCACGGAGGGCCTCTACACCAATCTTGCCGCCCTTCCGATGATATGTGAGTAGTTTACCACAGACCTACAGGTCCATAGCTAGTAGCTAGATCGCTTCTTCTCTCTCTTTGATCGTCAATACAATGTTCTCCTCGATGTTCTTGGAGATCTATTTGATATAATCTTCTTTTGCGGTGTGTTTGTTGAGATTCGATGAATTGTGGATTTATGATCGGATTATCTAGGAATATTATTTGAGTCTTCTCTGAACACTTTTATGTATGATTAAGATAGCTTTATATTTCTCGATGATTTATCGATTTGGTTTGGCCTACTAGATTGGTTTTCTTGCAATGGGAGAGGAGCTTTGTGATGGGTTCAATCTTGCAGTGTCCTCACCCAGCGACAGTAGGGGTAGCGAGGGAGGTATTGTATTGTTGCCATTAAGGATAAAAATATGGGGGTTTTACCATATTGATTGGATCTATCCCTCTACATCATGTCATCTTGCTTAAGGCGTCACTCTTTTCTTATGAACTTAATACTCTAGATGTAGGCAGGAGTCGGTCGATTTGTGGAGTAATAGTATTAGATGCAAAATCGTTTTGGTCTACTTGCATGTACATGATACTTGTATTCATGATCATTGCCTTACATATCGTCATAACTTTGTACTTTTCTATCAATTGCTCAACAGTAATTTGTTTACCCACCATATGCTTTCTTCAAGAGAGAAGCCTCAAGTGAAACCTATGGCCCCCGAGTCTATTTTCCATCATATATTTTCAGATCTATGAAACCAAAAACCCAAAAACTATTTTATATTGCCTTTACTTATCTTTTATATCTATCTCTATAAGAACTCACTCTTGCAAGTGACCGTCAAGGGATTGACAACCCCTTTTTTGCGTTGTGTGCAAGTGTTTATTAGTTTGTGCAGGTGCATACATTGGGGACTTGGTTGTACCTCCTACTAGATTGATACCTTGGTTCTTAACTGAGGGAAATACTTACCTCTAATTTGTTGCATCATCCTTTCCTCTTCAAGGGAAAAATCAACGCAATCCCAAGAAGTAGCAGGAGCCGGAGTGGGTTTGTAGGCCAGGGAGCCTGATTAATGGCGGCTTATGAACGGACAACAACATTGAATGGGTGTGGTAGATATCTGTCCCATCTCGTCCTGTCATGTGTCTCTGGCATTAAACAGGTGCGGACACCAAAGACGCGTCTCGGCCATTAAATAGGTGCGCCGCTTCAATGTCGGAGACGGTGAGAGGTTGCGTCCGCCATGAGTCATCTTCAATGTTGAGCGGCGCGCTATATAGAGGCATGAATGTGGATAGCTGGCATCGGGAAGGAACACACTTGGGCAAGGGGGAGGGGTTTTGGTGGGCCAGGGCGGTTAGAAGAAGGTGTGGGATCGGTCCAAACTCCCGCAAAGCCCCCGCCCGCACATTTGCATACGATTTGAGGGAGAAATGGCATTTGGACCTCTCCACGGAACGGTACAGGCCCGTGTTGGATGGATTCTGTGGTCCGGACAGCATGGTCCGGACATATGCAGGAGGTTTGGGGTCATCATTAGAGATGCTGTCGGTGTCAAAACCGGCGGATCTCGGGTAGGGGGTCCCGAACTGTGCGTCTAGGCGGATGGTAACAGGAGACGAGGGACACGATGTTTTTACCCAGGTTCGGCCCTCTTGATGGAGGTAAAACCCTACGTACTTCTTGATTAATGTTGATGATGTGGGTTACAAGAGTAGATCTACCACGAGATCAAGGAGGCTAAACCCTAGAAGCTAGCCTATGGTATGATTGTTGTTCGTCCTATGGACTAAAGCCATCCGGTTTATATAGACACCAGAGAGGGCTAGGGTTACACAGAGTCGGTTACAATGGTAGGAAATCTACATATCCGTATCGCCAAGCCAAGGAACCCGCCTTCCACGCCAAGGAAAGTCCCATTCGGACACGGGACGAAGTCTTTAATCTTGTATCTTCATAGTCTTGGAGTCCGGCCGATGATGATAGTTCGGCTATACGGACACCTCCTAGTCCGGAATTCCCTCAGTAGCCCCTGAACCAGGCTTGAATGACGACGAGTCCGGCGCACATGTTGTCTTCGACATTGCAAGGCGGGTTCCTCCTCCGAATAATTTATAGAAGATCGTGAACACCAGGATAGTGTCCGGCTCTGCAAAATAAATTCCACATACAACCGTAGAGAGAATAAAATTACACAAGTTCAATCTGCTGACGTATTTTGTGGCGTAACGTCACACCACTACCAAGCCTTCAAATTGTTTTCATTGTTCCATCTCAGTGCGTTTAGCGAGGCGGTTTCCTTGGCATGTCTTGTCGGAGCACAGATCGTGTTCCCCTTATTCCGGGATTCCCATCAATACGGACGTGGGTAACCCAACCGCGCCATTGATTGCGGCGCTTGGGAGATAAGCGAGTTTTATCAGGCCGGTGGGGACGCATGTTTCCGTCCGCCCATATAAGGGGATAAAGATCCAATCCTTTTACCTGCGCCTTCTTCCTCCTTGGCTTATCCATCTCCGTGAACTCGAGCTCTAGCGCCCAAGCCCGCACATCTCACCTCAACCTTCTCCAAATATGTCCGGAGCGGGAGGCAAGTGGATGGCCTCCTCCGTCATGGAGGGGCATATCCAGAAGTTGCGCAGCGCCGGATACTTGTCCAGCGACATCGCGCATCGGCTCCCTGACGAGGGAGAGCTCATCCCCACCCCTAGGCCCCGTGAGAGGGTAGAATTCCTTCCCCATTTCCTCCGCGGACTGGGCTTCCCACTTCATCCCTTTGTCCGGGGGCTCATGTTCTACTACGGCCTAGATTTCCATGATCTGGCCCCGAATTTTATCCTCAACATCTCGGCGTTTATCGTCGTGTGCGAGGCCTTCCTCTGCATCCAGCCCCACTTCGGCTTGCGGCTCAAGACCTTCAGTGTCAAGCCGAAGGTTGTGAAGGGCAGCCAAGCGGAGTGCGGAGGCGCCATGGTGGGCAGGATGTCCCACGTTACGTGGCTGGAGGGTACTTTCGCGGAAACCATTAAGGGGTGGCAATCGGGGTGGTTCTACATCACCGAGCCGCGTGACCCTGATTGGGCAGCGGCCCCTGAATTCAGATCCGGTATCCCTACACGGCTCACCTCCTGGAAAGAGAGTGGCCGGATCTGGGGGGACTCGGAGGAGCTGATCGGACTCCAAGCCTGTATCCACAAGCTGGTGGACAAGAAGCTCAAGCTTGTCAACGTAGTCCAGGTCATGCTCATCCGCCGGATTCTCCCGTGCCAACGACGGGGCTTCAACATGTGGGAGTTCGATTCGGCGTAGCACCAGACTTTGAATGGGCTCTTCGACACTACATACGAAGAGGTCTGGAAGGTGCTGTTCAAGGGTGCCGAGGCTCCCGCATCCGCTACTGAAGATCACGGATTCAGCTCGCAGCGTCCAGCTGACGAGGTAAGTGATATTGTCCTTTACGGGACGCTTGTTATTCATAGTTTGACTCTATGCGGGATCTCAACTCCCTTTCCTTTGACAGGACTGGCTGAAGAAGGCCGCACAGGCTATCTGTCCGGCCCCATTGCCAGAGGACCCAGCTGACGCCCGCCTAACGGGGCTGCTGGCTCCGGCACCCCACGTGGTGCCGGAGAAGAAGGCCAAGAAGAAGGCCATGGGGACTCGGAAGATTTCCCGTTTTCAGGTGCTATCGGACGATGAATCCGAGGTCGACTCCTCCCACCAAGGCGAGGAGGAGAAGAAGAAAGCCTCTCCCCCAGCGGGGGAGGGAAGAAAAGGAAGGCCTCCCCAACAAGGGAGGCCGAAGGGTCCAAGAGGGGAAAAACTCATCCCCCGGACTGTTCTGCCGACACCACTAACGACGACGAGGACTGGCCTCCAAGGGCCACGCCTCTGGCGAGATTGGAAGTACCCGGACTCCCGAATAACTTCAAGGTTTTCGTTTTCCGCCACATTATGTCTTTCTAATGCCGCATACAACCCTGCAGTCCGCCTAAGGATGATCTCCCCACTTCGTCGAGCGGGTCCTTAGGGGCGTCGGATATGGATTCTCTTCCGACTGCCTCCAACCCCCGTGATGCGGACAATGCCGAGGTGGGATCCCAGGAAAGGACCCACCAGGAGGAGAGGGCCCCGGAGGTGTCGCAGGACAACCTCCCGGACTTTGCACCGAACTCAGCCCCGGAACCCATAGTGGCTCCGGAGTCCGGCGGGCGACCCCTTCGAAAGAAGGGCAAGACCGCGACGCCGGCTGCCTCCGTCCAACCGGAGGTGCCAGATAATTTGCTGGAGGCGCTCAACGGCGCCTCCATCGAAGAGGAACACCGCACTGTTATGAGTGCGGTGATTCAGAAGGTTCAGCTCGCCAAGAGCGGGCTGACCAAAGCCTGCAGCAGCCTTCTAACAGGCTTTGAGGTAAGAATTTCAATATATGTAAAATGGTACCGCATAGACAGTAGCCCCTGATGCTCGGTTCGGTGTTCGGAAAGAAAAGCTGGACTGAGGATCTTTAGAAAGATAAACACAGGAGTCATGAAAATATGTCAATATGGGATTGCAGGCTGTGCTGCTGACCTTTGTCGCACTGACTGCGGAGGTCAAAACTATGAAGGAAAACCTCGAGCGGTCCGAGAACGAGCTCGGCCATGCCAAGAAGCAGCTCGAGGAAAAAGAAGGTGAGTAATACCTTATGAAAATTGTACCTTACAGAAAAGGATTTGGTTGCAAGAAAAATGACAAGGATAACTGGGGTATTGCAGGGGCCACAAACGAGGTGGCGACCCTGAAAGAGGCGGTGGCCGCGGCCGAACGCAATGCGGCTGCGGAGCGCACCGAGCGAGAGAAACAGGAGGCGCGGGTGGCGGAGGTACAACAAGAGCTCCAGGATCTCGTGACGAAACACGAGAGCCTGGAGCGTGACTCGAAGACTCGAGAGTCTGAGCTTGCAACGGCTCTTGAGAGTGCCAAAGCCGCTAAGGCCGAAGCCTATAAGGCCCTCCAGGAGATAGAGGCGGTGAAGAAAATAGCAGCGGGTAAGGCATTTTTCATGCAAAGTAAGCATGTGAGTGTTAATTACCTGTCGCTTACCCGAATTCGGAGCTCTCCAGGAGCGTTCGCAGATCTTCCCCGCAGCGTGTCCGATGCTGCCGCATTCTACCGGGCCGAGGAGGGGAGCTCAACGGAGAAGGTCTTCTGGTCTCAGTATGCTGAGGCCGGACATCCGGTGCCCCTTAGCGACCAGCTGACGCAGCTGGTCGAGCTCCACAAGGCGGCCGAACAGGCCATGAAGGGCCTCATAGTTCGGCTGTGGCCTAAGGAGGTTATGCCTGGGAGCTACTTCGGCCTGGTGCGGTGGCTGGTGGACGCGTGCCCATGGGTTGAAGTTATCAAGCACTCCGCCTGTATCGAGGGTGCGCGTCGGGCCCTTGCCCGCGCAAAGGTGCACTGGGGCAAGATGGATGCCCAGAAGCTTGTGACGGACCCCCCACCAGAGGGCAAGGAGCATCGCACGCCCGAGATGTATTATAGGAGTGTGCTGAAGGGCGCCCGCACTATTGCGGGTGAGTGCTCCAAAGATGTAATATTTGAGTAGACTTGCATTTTGTTATCCTGTGCGCTGAAAACTTGGTTCATATGCGCTAAGCAACGCTTGTTAATTTAAAATATTACCTTCTGTGCGGCTGTTTATCAAATCTGAGAGATGGCAAGTCATCGCTTCAGCCCCCATGCCACAAGTGCTGGGGTGTTCGAGATAAATTTGGGCACTCTTGTTCCCATATTTGGGTCCATCGAGGGAGGCGCTCAACACAACGAACAAGGAAACCGGACTTATAATGCTTGAACACTCTCACTTAGCCATAGAATTCTATAATTTTAAATTTCGGCGAAGCCCCTAGTTTTCGGAAGGCCGAATTTGGGGCGCTATCCACGCCTTGGCCGGACAGAATCCGGCTCCTCGCTCGAAGAGGCATAACTCTTTAGGGACTCGCAAAGAACCTCTCGAACAGCGACCAGCTCTCGCCTCATCATGATGGTCAGTTTTAGCTTTCTCCACTGAGGCGTTAACCCAGCTCAACTGGGGCGCAATCGCAGTGGTTCTCCCAGTGCTACCTTAGCCGATAAAACGGAACGTAAGGTACCAAAACATGGGAGCCGGGCAAACCCAACTATTGACCCAAGAACATGATTCGGAGCCGATGCATATAATGCTATAAGTTCGGGGTGCCGCACTTGTGAAAGTTTTCGGAATTATCACACCATAACGCGGGAAACATAAGCCCCTGGTGTATTTAGCCGTACCAAAACATACGGATGCAACATGTCATAGATGAACATATGTTCAAGAAAGAAATTCAATTAGAAGCAAAAATGTGTTGCATTGCTTTATTTAATAAAAACTGCTGTAAGTGCAGGACGATACAAGTGGTGCGGTAAGCAAGGGATGGGACTGTTTAACATGTCCCCCTCCAGGGGTAGGCTACGGAAGAATGCATAAAACAGATTTATGCTGATGATGGAGACCACCTGGATTTTCGTTGTAGCCTTTCTCCTTCCCTGGCTGTTGCATCGTGGGTTCGGCATGTCTACTGCCGGACAGGGCCTCTGACGAACGGAGTCCTGTAGGTAAAAAATAAAAGGAAAAGAAAAAGAAACGACACACTTAAGAGCCCCTGGTGCGGTTGAGCCACAGCATGGGCTTATCGTGGTCGAGCCCCTTGCCCCATGCCCATGGTATCTTCAGAGCGTAATGGAGTACGCGAAGGTTCTGTCTTACTGTTTTACAGGGGCTGGGGTTGGGGCCGCACTGCTACGCGTGCTCGGAACGTGCCAGGTGGTCATGTTGTAGGTTACTCCGGGCACGCTTAGCTGTGTCCGGCCGCTTGGCAGCCGGACTCGAGAATTGCCTTAAAAGGCTGCTTTGTACTTCTGCCGCGAGAGCCGCTGTATGTTCCTCCGTTCGAAGGGAGCGTTCAGTGTTTCCGTTGACCGTGATGACTCCTCTAGAGGCAACCGTGATGGCAACTGGCGAGGGAGGTAGACGAGCTTGGAGCGTTGCTGGCAGCGATGGAGGCGAGGGGGTGGATTGGGCGTGGGGGTGCTAAGATGGTGGCAAAAACAATCCACCAACACCTGCAAGAATGGTCGTCGGGTGCGGTATGCTGCTGGGGGGGGGGTATGTGCCTGCGGGCGGCGGACTAGGAAGCGTACAATGAGAACTAGGGTGGGGAAGGCTAGGGGTGGGGTGTGTTGGATGTCAATGTGAGAGGGGGGAATGACCAATGTGAAGGAAATATGCCCTAGAGGCAATAATAAAGTTGTTATTTTATATTTCCTTATTCATGATAAATGTTTATTATTCATGCTAGAATTGTATTGATCGGAAACCTAAGTACATGTGCGAATACATAGACAAACATTGTGTCCCTAGTGAGCTTCTACTTGACTAGCTCGTTGATCAAAGATGGTTAAGGTTTCCTAACCATCGACATGTGTTTTCATTTGATAACGGGATCACATCATTAGGAGAATGATGTGATGGACAAGACCCATTCGTTAGCATATCATAATGATTGTTCAATTTTATTGCTATTGCTTTCTTCATGTCAAATACATATTCCTTCGACTATGAGATTATGCAACTCCCGGATACCAGAGGAATACCTTGTGTGCTATCAAATGTCACAATGTAACTGGATGATTATAAAGATGCTCTACAGGTATCTCCGAAGGTGTTTGTTGGGTTGGCATAGATCGAGATTAGGATTTGTCACTCCGAGTATCGGAGAGGTATCTCTGGGCCCTCTCGATAATACACATCATATGCCTTGCAAGAAAAGTGACTAATGAGTTAGTTGCAAGATGATGTATCACAGAACGAGTAAGGAGACTTCCCGGTAATGAGAGTGAACTAGGTATGAAGATACCGACGATCGAATCTCGGGCAAGTAACATACTAATGACAAAGGGAATAACGTATGTTGTCATAACGGTTCGACGGATAAAGATCTCCATAGATATCTGGGAGCCAATATGAGCATCCAGGTTCTGCTATTGGTTATTGGCCGGAGAGGTGTCTCAGTCATGTCTACATAGTTCTCGAACCCGTAGGGTCCGCACGCTTAACATTCAATGATGATATTGTATTATATGAATTATGTGATTTGGTGACGAATGTTGTTTGGAGTCCCGGATGAGATCACGAACATGACGAGGAGTCTCGAAATGGTCGAGAGGTAAAGATTTATATATAGGACGATAGTATTCGGACACTAGAAGTGTTCCGGAATGTATCGGGTATTTATCGGAGTACCGGGGGGTTACCGGAACCCCCCGGGGGAATATATGGGACATATGGGCCATGAGAGGGGAGCACACCAGCCCACAAAGGGGTGGCGCGCCCCCCTATGGCAGGTGGCCAAATAAGAGAAGGAGAAGAGGCGGTTCGCCCCCCTCCTTCTCTTCTTCCCCCTTCCTTTCTTCTCCGATGGAAAAAGTAAATGGGGGGCGCCCCTTGGGGAAACCCCAAGTAGGATTTCGATCCTACTTGGGGCGCCCCCTGGCTGCCTCTCCTCCCCTCCCACATATATATATATGTGGGAATGGGGCGCCTAGAAAAAACAACATCAATTGTTAGCCGTGTGTGGTGCCCCCTCCACAGTTTACACCCCCCGGTCATATTCTTGCGATGCTTAGGCGAAGCCCTACGTGGATCACTTCACCATCACTGTCACCATGCCGTCGTGTTGACGACTACTACCTCGACACCTAGCTGGATCAAGAAGGATAGGGACGTCACCGAGCTGAACGTGTGTAGAACTTGGAGGTGTCATACGTTTGGTGCTTGATCGGTCGGATCTAGAAGAAGTTCGACTACATCAACTGCGTTGTCGAACGCTTCCGCTTACGGTCTACGAAGGTACATAGACACACTCTCTCCCCTCGTTGATATGCATCTCCTAGATAGATCTCGCATGAGGGTAGGAATTTTTTGAAATTGCATGCTACGTTCCCCAACAAATGTGCCATCGACTAGCAGGCCAGGGGGATAAGGGCGGGCACTGCGCGCGTTTGCGCTGGTGCAAACCCAGCCGAGATTTGATTCAAAAATGGCCCACGCACAGACAAAATGCACACACTCTTCCGTTTGCATTAGCACGTTGGGCCATGGTTTATGTCCGTCTGGGCCCAAAGGGACTGGCGCAAACTATTTGCATCGGTGCGTTGGAGTTGTCCGTACCCCTATGAATGCACGTGCGCACACCCTACCCCTATGAGTATCTCCGAGAGACTAAGCTGACACATCATCCTGAGATCAATGAAGTAGTTATTTACATTATATTATGTACTAGTGCCTATATTTAATAATGCTTTTATAGTTATATAATAATAATTACATATAATAAATTATATGTATTATGAATCTAGCAAATAGCATCTACATTTGGGCCCCCAAACCCCCTCAAAAGCGGGCGGACACCCAGTTAGAGACGTGTCAAAAACAACCGTCTGAGATACCTAAAGCGGGCCTCAAACGCTCGGACTGACCGGCTTAGGATCGAAAGTATGTCTAGAGGGGGTGATTAGACTACTTGACCAAATAAAAACTTATCCTTTTCAAAATGTTAGTTCTTGGCAGATTTTAGCAAACTTAGCACAAGTCAAGCAATCTTAACACAATTCAAGCAAGCATGCAAAGAGTATATGAGCAGCGGAAAGTAAATCATGCAACTTTCAAGAATGTAAAGGGAAGGGTTTGGAGTGTGCAAACACAATAGGAGACACGGATGTTTTTGTTGTGGTTCCGATAGGTGGTGCTATCGTACATATACGTTGATGGAGACTTCAACCCACGAAGGGTAATGGCTGCGCGAGTCCACGGAGGGCTCCACCCACGAAGGGTCCACGAAGAAGCAACCTTGTCTATCCCACCATGGCCGTCGCCCACGAAGGACTTGCCTCACTAGTGGTAGATCTTCACGAAGTAGGCGATCTCCTTTCCCTTACAAACTCCTTGGTTCAACTCCACAATCTTGTCGGACGCTCCCAAGTGACACCTAGCCAATCTAGGAGACACCACTCTCCAAGAAGTAACAAATGGTGAGTTGATGATAAACTCCTTGCTCTTGTGCTTCAAATGATAGTCTCCCCAACACTCAACTCTCTCCCACATGATTTGGATTTGGTGGAAACAATATTTGAGTGGAAAGCAACTTGGGGAAGGCTAGAGATCAAGATTCATATGGTAGGAATGGAATATCTTGGTCTCAACACAAGTGTAGGTGGTTCTCTCTCGGAAAATGCAAGTTGGAAGTGTAGGTTCATTTTGATGGCTCTCTCCACAAATGAAGAGGAGGTGGAGGGGTATATATAGCCTCCACACAAAATCTAACCGTTACACACAACTTGCCAATCTCGATGGGACCGAATGGAGAAACTCGGTCGGACCAATTCAGCAAACCTAGTGACCGTTAGGATTTTTGGTGGGACCGACATGCAACTCGGTAGGACCGATATGGTTAGGGTTAGGGCATAATGTAATTTCGGTGAGACCGATTACACAAACTCGGTGAGACCGATTTTAGTAATAAGCTAACCAGAGAGTTGGTCGGGTAAACTCGGTGGGACCGATTCGCTCATCTCAGTGAGACCGAAGTGTTACGAAAGGGAAACAAAGAGTTTACATTGCAATCTTGGTGGGACCTATCGCTCATCTCGATGGTACCTAATCATTACGAAGGGAAACAGAGAGATTACAATCCCATCTCGATGAGACCGAGATCCCTATCGGTGAGACCAATTTGCCTAGGGTTTGTGGCAGTGGCTATGACATCTGAACTCGGTGGCGCCGGATAGAAAGAATCGGTGGGGCCGAGTTTGACTTTTGGTTTAGGTCATATGTGGATGTGAGAAAGTAGTTGAGGGCTTTGGAGCATATCACTAAGCATTTTGAGCAAGAACCTCATTAAGCAACACCTCATCCATCCTTGATAGTATTGGCTTTTCCTATAGACTCAATGTGATCTTGGATCACTAAAATATAAAATGTAGAGTCTTGAGCTTTGAGCTTGAGCCAATCCTTTCGTCCTTAGCATTTTGAGGGGTCCACTTTTCTCATCCATGCCATACTATATTTATCTTGAAATAGCATTAGCTCAATGAGCTATATGTTGTTAGGAATTACCAAAACCACCTAGGGATAGTTGCACTTTCACCGGCACTCCTCATATCCATCCCAAATGTAGGCCAAATATGGGAGGCCCTGTCGCGATAGGGAGCATCCACCACGTCGGAACCGACAGGCCTACCCCCCCCCCCCCCCCCCCACCACCACCACCACAAATTGCTCCAAATCCACGGAACCCTTCACCCTCTGTCGGTGTCAAAACCAGCGTATCTCGGGTAGGGGGTCCCGAACTATGCGTCTAAGGCTGATGGTAACATGAGGCAGGGGACACGATGTTTACCCAGGTTCGGGCCCTCTTTATGGAGGTAATACCCTACTTCCTGCTTGATTGATCTTGATGAATATGAGTATTACAAGAGTCGATCTACCACGAGATCGTAATGGCTAAAACCCTAGAAGTCTAGCATGTATGATTATGATTGCCTCTATGGACTAAACCCTCTGGTTTATATAGACACTGGAGGGGGATAGGGTTGTACAAAGTCAGTTACAAAGAAAGGAATCTACATATCCGAACGCCAAGCTTGCCTTCCATGCCAAGGAGAGTCCCATCCGGACACAGGTGAGAGTCATCGGTTTTGTATCTTCACAGCCCATTAGTCTGGCCCATGCCAATAGGCCGGACGCCCGAGGACCCCAAAATCTAGGACCCTCAGTAGCCCCCGAACCAAGCTCCAATGATGAGGTGTCCGGCGCGCGGATTGTCTTCGGCATTCCAAGGCGGGTTCCTCCTCCGATTACTTCAAAGTACCTCACTTAAAGAGCAGTATTCGGCTTTTCATTTAATGTTGCGCTCGTCGGCTTCCACACCTTCATGACTTTAGCTTCCACGTGTCGAGTGAATACGAGAGGTCGGGGTATTTTTGCACATACCACCCTGACCATATAAAAAGTTGTCTATTTAAAGAGATAGGGATCTTAAGATCCATTCCACACCAAGCGAGGAATCCTCAGAGCTTGCCAGCAGAAACCATTCCAACATGGCTAGCACTCCCAGCTCTTCCTCCCGTCTCCATGGCCCCGGAAAAGGCGATTGGGAAAAGTGTTCTGTATCCCACAATCAGCTAGTGAAGCTGCAGACATAGGGAAGGGGAGGCGCTCAGCACGCCACGCTGCACCTGAGGCGACTCACAAGAGAGCGGCGCCTACGCCAGGCAGGTCCTTGAAGAGGAAGACAAATGAAAACACGTCCGAGCCTTCATCAAAGAGGTATGGATTTTTTAAATATGCTCATTGGCTGTCACATCAAAGTGTAACACTGTCTGTTGTGTATTATCAGGAAAAGCATTCGCCAGACTATGTCCGGGGATCCTGCCGGTCATGCCTCTACCAGCCAGGTTCCAAAACCTGTCTCAAGGACCAAGGCTGACGCTGGAGTGAAACCAGATTGTCCTTCTGCAGAGGATTCGGATGATGTATCTGTCACAAACTCTAAAGTGGAAAGCGCCATGAATCATCGGTGCCGGCAGGCCGCTCTTCGCGTCCCCGATTTTTCAGAAGATGCATTCAACGCCTTCAGCTCGGCTGATGCATACATCCGAGCTGCTCGAGATGGGCTTACCAGAGCCACAGACCAATATTTGAAAGATATGTGAGTAAGTACACATTTGTACAAATCTGATAATTATGTACTAGTATCCCCCGAGACTTGAAACAGTTGATACAACTGATTTAAGGATAATTGTATAACCAGGATCTCACAGAGAAGAACAACTAGTTGTCTCAAGAGCTAGAAAAGTGTTAGACCCAGCTAGCTGCTACTACCGCCGAACTGGAGAAATCCAAGAAGGCAGTGCCTGGTAATGTTCCCCTCTATTGAGAAAACATAATCATATACCAGGAATATTAATACAGGTGCATATCTTAGGGCAGAGTCGTCAGATCATCTGAGAGAGGCACCAGAAGTCGCACAAGCGGGTGAACCAGAAGCCAAAAGGCAACTGGCCGTGGGCGAACGTATACTGACACGGGTTAGGGAGGAGAAAAAGAAACTCCAGGATTCCAACACCCAGCTGGGCGAAGAACTAAAAGATGTGCAGGCCCAGCTGGATGACTCCGTGATGGAAAATAAGAGGCTGCGAGGCGGCATATTTAGTATGTATTCAAACTTACCTCCGTGTAATTCAGCGAGAAAAGGTACTGACAGAGTTATGTCTGTAGGTATGTTGACCGGCCATCCCGAAGAGGAGATGTCCGGATCTTCGGGCGATCTGCTAAAAGAGTTGTCGCAAATGCACGAGAGAGCTTGGCAGGCGATGCAAAGTATCACCAAGGCCTTATGGACATCCGCCTCCCCTCCAGGAAGTATGGAGGAGCTTGTACATCTATTCAAGGGAGCGCGGCGGCGCTTCCAATTATGGAAGATGCGAGAGAGGCCTGGGCCATGGTGAAAACACGGTATACCAAGCTCGATCCGTATCATATGGCCCGGGTCGGACCTTTAGGGTTAGATGGAAAAGAAATTCCTGTTAGTTTGGTATATGACCATGTAAAAGTAGCCACCAAGTATTCCCAACAGGATTGTAAGCTAGATAGCCTGTTAGATGGCATAGAGGAAGAAGTTTTTGAGTCCAAGTGACTTTTACTTCAATTGACAAATTTATCCCTAACCGGATTGTAAAACGCTTGTCATGGCGGACCTTTCACTTCGACCTTTGGACCCGAAGGTGCGGAGTGTTTCCGAATACCCGCTCTGTAATATACTCCGAGGTATGCATGGAAACCAGGCGTAGGGGTCATAGTTGCTTGAATAGACAAGTATCCGGCTAGCTATATTATATTACATTGTGATTGTAAGAAACATCTTCCAGAGAGAATAGTTCCGTTAAGGGTTCATTTCCCTCGGTCAGCATGCGTTAACGTGCATGTCTGAACTGTGATTGAAAATCACAGCATATGTAACATCTGGGGGTTCATAGTGTAACGAGTAAAAAACATCTTTAGTCCGCCGACCGAGTATTCCCTTAAGAATGCTAGCTTTCGGCTTCACCCAGTCTGAGGTACACATCCGGATGACCCGGCAGTAACAATCGCAGAGGTGCTCCCTTTATGCCCTAGCCGAACTAACGGGAACGTAGGGCATAAGCACAGGAGCCAGGCAACCCAGCTTGGCCAAAAATTAAGTCATATCGATGCATATAATGGCGAATAAAAGGTACATACGTGGAAAATACACATATGTGGTGAGCTTAATGCTCGGAAAATAATAATAATAATAAACTTATGTACAAGAAGCCCCCAGGTATAATGGACGTACATATTTGAGGATACGTATGTCGTAGGTGCACGGTTTAGCCATACAAGAGCTTTAAGGCTAAAAAAGAAAAGGTGAAAAGAGAGGGAATAAATAAATAATGAAAACAAAAGGGGGAAGGAGATGGACGAAGAGTTCGGTGCTAGGCATAGAATCTTCGGAGTCTGGCCGTGTTCCATGGGTTCGGTTCTAGGTGATTGTCTGATGCATCATGCAAGCGGTACGCTCCTCCAGTGTGAACTTCGTCAATGATGAAGGGACACTCCCTCTTGGGCTTGAGTTTGTCATTTTTCTTCTCCGGCAAGCATAGAACAAGTTCGCCAACATTATAAGTCTTGGCCCGTACTTCTCTGCTTTCATATATGCGGGCTTGTTGTTGAGAAAATGCGGAACGGGCTTTTGCGACATTGCGCTCCTCCTCTAGGGCATCTAAGCTGTCATGCCGATCAAGCTCGGCCTCTCTCTCTTCATACATGCGCACTCGAGGTGAGTCATGAATAATGTCACAGGGTAACACAGCCTCTGCGCCGTACACCTTGAAGAAAGGTGTATATCCGGTAGTGCTATTGGGCGTGGTCTGCAGCCCCCCAAAGTATAGAGTCGAGCTCCTCGACCCAGTGCTTGTCTGATTCTTTCAAAGACCACACCAATCTGGGATTAATGCCGCTCATAATAAGACCATTGGCTCATTCGACTTGACCATTTGTTTGCGGGTGATAGACAGAGGCGTAATCGAGCTTAATGCCCAGATTAGCACACCAAGTTTTCACCTCATCGGTTGTGAAATTGGAGCCGTTATCGGTGATGATGCTGTGTGGAACACCATAATGGTGCACAACACCGGATATGAAGTCTATCACTGGTCCGGCTTCAGCCGTTTTAACTGGCTTGGCCTCTATCCACTTAGTGAATTTATCCACCATGACCAATAGATATTTTTTCTTATGGCTTCCTCCTTTAAGGGGTCCGATCATATCAAGCCCCCAGACCGCGAAAGGCCAAGTGATGGGGATTGTTTGTAGAGCGGTGGGTGGCATATGGCTTTGGTTGGCGAAAAGCTGGCATCTGACGCAATGTTGGACCATGTCTTGTGCATCTGCTCGGGCCGTCGGCTAATAGAAACCTATACGGAAGGCCTTGCTTACAAGGGCTCGAGCCGTGGTGTGGTGACCACCGAGACCAGCATGAATTTCAGCCAAGAGCTGCTGCCCTTCTTCCTCAGAGATACATCTTTGAAGTACTCCGGTAGCGCTTTTCTTGTAGAGTTCTCCGTCATGAACCTTGTAGGCTTCAGAGCGCCGGACAATGCAGCGTGCCTCGTTTGGATCCTCAGGGTGTTGTTTCCTATGAAGGTAGGCCAAGAAGTGGTCGGTCCATGGGGCAATGACTGCCATGATGAGATGTGCCGACGACGTTATTTTGGTGGCTGAGCCCCCGATGATGTCGGTGTGTTCGGAATCTGGGGTTATAGTCGGATCCTTATTGGTGTTTCCGCTCTCCCCTTTTCCACACCACGGATGGCTTGAAGAGCCTTTCCAAAAATATGTTAGGTGGGATGGGGTCGCGCTTGGCGCCGATGCGAGAAAGGACATCCGCCACTTGATTACTTTCGCGAGCCACATGATGAAACTCGAGCCCCTTGAACCGAGTCGACATTTTGAGAACGACATTATGGTAAGCCGCCATCTTTGGATCTTTGGCATCGAAATCTCCATTTATTTGAGATATTGTGAGGTTTGAATCCCCACGCACTTCCAGGCGTTGTATGCCCATGGAGACAACCATCCGAAGACCATGCAATAAGGCCTCGTATTCGGCTACATTGTTGGAGTCTGTGTATAATATTTGGAGTACGTACTGAACTATATCTCCAGTGCGGGATGTTAGGACAACACCTGCTCCTAAGCCTGTCAGCATTTTGGAGCCGTCGAAGTGCATGACCCAGTTGGAATATGCGTCGTACTCTTTAGGGAGTTCGGCCTCTGTCCATTCGGCGACGAAGTCAGCCAGTACTTGGGATTTAATTGCCCGACACGGTCTGTATGTTATGTCGAATGGGAGGAGCTCAATGGCCCACTTGGCAATCCAGCCAGTGGCATTGCGGATGTTTATTATGTCATTGAGTGGTACTTCGGAGGCCACCGTTATTAAGCACTCTTGAAAGTAGTGTTGTAGCTTTCGTGATGCCATGAAGACCGCATATGCTATTTTTTGGTAATGAGGGTCCCGGGATTTGCATGGTGTGAGGACAGTGGATACGTAGTATACCGGCTTCTGAAGCGGGAATTTGTGTCCGTCCTCTTCTCGTTCGACGACGAGCACCGCACTTACGACTTTGTGTGTGGCCGATATATATAATAACATGGGTTCGCTGATGTTTGGCGCGGCCAAGATTGGGTTGCTCGCCGAAAGAGCCTTTATTTCTTCCAGTCCGGACGTTGCCGCGTCCGTCCACTCGAAGTGATCGGTGCGTCGGAGGAGGCGATAGAGTGGCAATGCCTTTTCTCCTAGTCTGGAGATAAAGCGGCTTAAAGCTGCCACACATCCGGATAGTTTTTGGACTTGTTTAAGATCTGTTGGCATAGCCAACTGTGACAAATCTCGGATTTTAGCTGGGTTCGCCTCAATTCCTCTATTGAAAACGATGAAGCCCGACAGTTTTCCAGCGGGAACACCAAAAACACACTTTTTCGGATTGAGCTTGATGCCATATGTACGGAGGTTGTCGAATGTGAGACGCAGATCGTCTATTAATGACTTGACGTGCCTTGTTTTGATGACTACGTCGTCCACATATGCTTCAACTGTCTTGCCGATTTATTTCTTCAGGCATGTTTGAATCATGCGTTGGTAGGTGGTGCCGGCATTTTTGAGCCCGAAGGGCATAGTGTTGAAGCAAAAAGGCCCGTGTGGGGTAATAAATGTCGTTGGGGCTTGATCAGACTCCTTCATCTTGATTTGATGGTATCCGGAGTATGCATCGAGGAAACACAGTGAGTCGTGTCATGTGGTGGCATCGATAATCTAATCGATGCGGGGGAGGGGGAAGGGATCCTTAGGGCAGGCCTTGTTGAGGTCTTTGAAATCGACACATAGGCGCCAGGATTTATCCTTCTTTTGTACCATCACCAGGTTTGCTAGCCAGTCCGGGTGTTTTATTTCTATGATGACTCCGGCCTCGAGTAACTTGGCTAGCTCCTCCCCCATAGCTTGTCGTTTGGGTTCTGAAAAGCGCCGCAGTGTTTGCTTGACCGGCTTATATCCCTTCAATATATTGAGGCTATGTTCAGCCAGCCTGCGTGGGATCCCTGGCATATGGGAAGGGTGCCAGGCGAATATGTCCCAGTTTCCGCGTAGGAACGCTCGTAGTGTGGCGTCAACTGTTGGGTCCAGCTGTGCCTCGATGGATGTTGTCTTGTTAGAGTCCAACGGGTGGACTTGGAATTTGACTATTTTGTCTGCTGGTTTAAAGGAGGTGGATTTGGGTCATTTGTCCAGGATCACGTTGTCCCTATCCACCGTGGAGCATAATGCGGTTAACTCTTCGGCCGCGAGGGCTTCAGACAATGCCTCGAGGGCCAGGGCTGCGGTTTTGTTTTCGGTGCGGAGTGCTATGTCCGGATCACTGGCAAGAGTGATAATACCACTGGGCCCGGGCATCTTGAGCTACATGTACTCGTAATGGGGTATAGGTTGGAAGCGTGCAAATGCATCTCGTCCTAATAAGGTGTGATATCCACTATTGAAAGGGGTCACTTGAAAGGTTATCTCTTCGGACCAATAATTCTCCGGTGTGCCGAATACCACATCGAGTGTGATTTTTCCTGTGCATCGCGCCTCCCGACTGGGGATGATTCCTCGGAAGGTCGTGCTACTTTGCTCAATGCAGCTCCTGTCTATTTCCATTTTGTTGAGAGTCTCCTCATAAAGGAGGTTTAGACTGCTGCCGCCGTCCATGAGCACTTTGGTAAGCCGTCCACGATCGGACTGAGGACCAAGGCGGCTGGTGCCCGGACTGTCCTGAATTTTGGATCATCACCGGCATTGTAAGTTATGGTCGTGTTGTTCCAGGGGTTTATTGTTGCGACTTGGAACACTTCAGCGAGGCCGCGGAGTGCCCTTTTGCACCTATTGTTTGAGGCGAAAGTCTCGAAGACCGTCAATACTCTGAGGTCGTCGTCTTCCGTGGGATGTTGCTCTGCGGTACTTTTGGTGAGGAGATCCTCGCCGCTCTTGGCCACTTGCCGGAGTATCCAACATGCTCTAAGGCTGTGGGTTAGTATGGTATCCGGCGTTGTGTGTATTTTGCATGGCCTATCAAGCCATCCCTCCAGAACAGTTCCGCGCCCCGTAATGGGCTTTGATTTTTTTACTATTGGATCGGGCGACCGACGAAGGTGCGTCCTTTTTGTCCGGATGAGGGGTTGAGTGGAAACCGGTGGCTCCCAAGGAGCTGCCTGAGTTTTCCAGGCGCTTTCCATCGCGTGGTACTTCTATACTATGGTTGCCAAGTTAGTGAAGTGTAATACGTGACGGCGGTTAATGGCATTGAGGATTCTCTCGTCCGTGCAATTGTTGCAGAATAATGAGATCGTGTCTTCATCGCGGCAGTCTTTGATTTTGTCTTTGACAAGGAGGAATCTGGCCCAAAAGTGGTGGACCGTTTCTTGAGACTGCTGTTGTATGTTCATAAGATCACGTGTATCTAGGTGGGTGGGTGGATTTAAGTCCGAACCCTGACCCGATTTGGGATCCGGAGTTTGAGAAACTTCCAAGCTTAACAGTTCGGGCCCCGGGATATCAACCAGTTTTTCAGGTCCACCGTCCGACTCTAGGTTCGGAGTATGGGGCACATCTTTCCGCGGACGGGTATTCGGTTCTTTGAGCTCGGAAATCCGAACACAGTTCATCCATAATATAGAAGAAGAGTTATTGTATTGCTCCTCCACTACCGCTATCTGATGGCTGAGCGGCGGAGATTTGATCTCTCTCTGATCGGGTTTAAGCCTAATCTGATCGTAGTCTGTAGCGACCCCCAATGCGGCGATGCAATCCAGGAGTTCGTTTAAAGAAGACAACTCCGCCGGATCAATCCGTTTGGAGTATTCAGAGTCAACACGGAGACGGTTTTCGATGACCCGAGAAGTCATCGTCGGTGCAACGGCCAAACAGGCGGTCATGGTAAAGCCGCTCAGCCGGAGGGTTTGGCCTGAGGCCAGGGCTCCTCCGGAGGTGATATTGTCCTTGATAACAAGGCGAGCCATCAATCCTGTCTTCGCCATCATAGTGGAACTCTCAATGAAAGCACCAATGTCAGTATCAAAACCGGCGGATCTCAGGTAGGGGGTCCCGAACTGTGCGTCTAAGGCTGATGGTAACAGGAGGCGGGGGACACGATGTTTACCCAGGTTTGGGCCCTCTCTATGATAATACCCTACTTACTTCTTGATTGATCTTGATGAATATGAGTATTACAAGAGTTGATCTACCACGAGATCGCAATGGCTAAAACCCTAGAAGTCTAACTTGTATGATTATGATTGCCTATACGGACTAAACGCTCCAGTTTATATAGATATCGGAGGGGGTCTAGGGTTGTACAAAGTCGGTTACAGAGTAAGGAATCTACATGTCCGAGCGCTAAGCTTGCCTTCCATGCCAAGGAGAATCCCATCCAGACACAGGTGAGAGTCTTCGGTTTTGTACCTTCACTGCCCATTAGTCCGGCCCATGACAATTGGCCAGACGCCCGAGGACCCCTAAATCCAGGACTCCCTCACCCTCCTCTCGCGTCACTCCACCATTTCCCGCATCTAAGCCCTCCCTGTCTGCCATGCTTGCTCCCCATCCTTGTCGCCAGTCCTGATCCACCGCCCTAGATGCCGTCCACACTAGAAAAAAATACACATCTGTGATGATACATGTTTGTCACAGTAGGTCGCGTTTTTTGTCATGCATGTACATCCATGACAATTTTTTGACAGAATCAAAATAGTTATACATGTGCTGTCGTAGAAGTGTTCCATGACATTACCAAAATTATCATCATGCAAGTGTCCACTTCCATGACGATAAATCGCGCGTCACAGAAGTGCTTTCGTCAAGGGTGACGGGCACGTGGCATCCACCGTAACGGAACGCCGTTAAGCTATCGGGTCGGGTTTTGGATCCGATAACCCGTTAACAGCCCCAACCAATGGGGATTTTCCATGTGTAAAATCATCATTGGCTGGAGGAGACACGTGTCAGGTCCGTGTTGGCACAGGTGTCACTCATCCAATGGGCGAGACGCGCCTATGATATGTTGACACGTGGACCAGCCCATCAAGTTTAAATGGGACGGCCAACTAAAGGCCCACAAGATTTTGCGGACCATAATGGGCCGGCCCAGCTAAAGGCCCATGAGATTTTGTGGACCATAATGGGCTGGCCCAGCTAAAGGGCCAAAAGATTTTGCGGGCCATAATGGGTCGGCCCAGGTAAAGGTGTAGGGGAACGTAGCAAAAATTCAAAACTTTCTACGCAACACCAAGATCAATCTATGGAGATTCTAGCAACAAGAGAGGGAGAGGATGAGCATCTTCATACCTTTGAAGATCTCTAAGCGGAAGCGTTACAAGAACGCGGATGAAGCAGTCGTACTCGTAGCGATTCAGATCGTAGTTGATTCCGATCTAAGCACCGAACAACGGTGCCTCCGTGTTCAACACACATACAGCCCGGAGACGTCTCCTCCTTCTTGATCCAGCAAGGGTAGAGGAGAAGTTGAGGGAGAACTCCGACAGCACAACCGCATGGTGGTGATGGAGCTCGTGGTTCTCCGGCAGGGCTTCGACAAGCACTACGGAGGAGGAGGAGGTGTTGGAGGAGGGAGAGGGCTGCACCAGGGGAAGGGGTGCGGCTTCCCTCTCTCCCCTTCACTATATATATTGGAAAGGGAGGAGGGGGAGGTGCCCTAGGGTTCCCTAGGGGAGGGGCGGCGGCCACAGGGGAAACCCTAGATGGGTTTGGGCGCCCCCACCCCCTAGGAAACTTGCCCCCCAAGCCGGGAGGGGCGGCTGCCCTAGGGGTGGCTCCCCCACCTCTCTTGGTTATGTGAGATGGGGTGGGAGGGGTGCTCATCCCCTTAGTGGGCCTATGTGCCCCCTCCCCTTGGCCCATAAGGCCCCCAACGCTTGCCGGGGCCTCCGAAACCCCTTTCAGACACGCTGGTCATGACCTGGTACCCCCGGAACAATTTCGGACTCCAATACCCTTCGTCCAATATACCGATCTTCACCTTCGGACCATTCCAGAGCTCCTCGTCACATCCGGGATCTCATCCGTGACTCCGAACAACCTTCGGTAACCACATACTATTTCCCATAACAACTCTAGCGTCACCGAACCTTAAGTGTGTAGACCCTACGAGTTCGGGAATCATGCAGACATGACCGAGACATTCTCCGGCCAATAACCAACAGCAGGATCTGGATACCCATGTTGGCTCCCACATGTTCCACGATGATCTCATCGGATGAACCACGATGTCGTGGATTCAGGCAATCCCGTATACAATTCCCTTTGTCAATCGGTATGTTACTTGCCCGAGATTCGATCGTTGGTATCCCAGTACCTCGTTCAATCTTGTTACCGGCAAGTCACTTTACTCGTTCCATAATGCATGATCCCGTGACTAACTACTTAGTCACATTAAGCTCATTATGATAATGCATTACCGAGTGGGCCCAGAGATACCGCTCCGTCATACGGAGTGACAAATCCCAGTCTTGATTCGTGCCAACCCAACAAACACTTTCAGAGATACCTGTAGTGCACCTTTATAGTCACTGAGTTACGTTGGGACGTTTGGTACACACAAAGTACTCCTACGGTATCCGGGAGTTACACAATATCATGGTCTAAGGGAATGATACTTGACATTAGAAATGCTTTGGCAAACGAACTACACGATCTTGTGCTATGCTTAGGATTGGGTCTTGTCCATCACATCATTCTCCTAATGATGTGATCCAGTTATCAATGACAGCCAATGTCCATGGTCAGGAAACCTTGACCATCTGTTGATCAACGAGCTAGTCAACTAGAGGCTCACTAGGGACATGTTGTGGTCTATGTATTCACACATGTATTGCGGTTTCCGGTCAATACAATTATAGCATGAATAATAGACAATTATCATGAACAAGGAAATACAATAATAACCATTTTATTATTGCCTCTAGGGCATATTTCCAACAGTCTCCCACTTGCACTAGAGTCAATAATCTAGTTCACATCACTATGTGATTGTTATGAATCAACACCCATGGGGTTTGATCATATCTCGCTTGTGAGAGATGTTATTAGTCAACGGATTTGAACCTTTCAGATCCGTGTGTTCTTTGCAAATCTCTATGTCATCTCCTAGATGCAGCTACAACGCTCTATTTGGAGCTATTCCAAATATATGTTCTACTATACGAATCCGGTTTACTACTCAGAATAATCCGGATTAGTGTCAAAGTTTGCATCGGCGTAACCCTTTACAACGAAATCTTTTACCACCTCCATAATCGAGAAAATTGCTTAGTCCACTAGTTACTAAGGATAACCTTGACCGCTATCCTGTGATCCATTTCTGGATCACACTTGTACCCCTTGACTGACTCATGGCAATGCACACATCAGGTGCGGTACACAGCATAGCATACTGTAGAGCCTACGTCTAAAGCATAGGGGACGACCTTCGTCCTTTATCTCTTTTTATGCCGTGGTCAGGTCTTGAGTCTTTCTCAATACTCATACCTTATAACACAGCCAAGAACTCCTTCTTTGCCGATCTATTTTGAACTCCTTCAAAATCTTGTCACGGTATGTATTTATTTGAAAGTACTATTAAGCGTATTTTATCTATCTTTATAGATCTTGATGCTCAATGTTTCAAGTAGCTTAATCCAGGCTTTCCATTGAAAAACACTTTTCAAATAACCCTATATGCTGTCCAGAAATTCTACATCATTTCTGATGAACAATATGTCAATAACATATACTCATCATAAATTCTATAGTGCTCCCACTCACTTCTTTGGAAATACAAGTTTTTCATAAACATTGTATAAACCCAAAATCTTTGATCATCTCATCAAAGCGTATATTCCAACTCCGAGATGCTTACTCCAGTCCTTAGAAGGATTTCTGGAGCTTTGCATAGTTGTTAGCATCTTTCAGGATTGACAAAGCCTTATGGTTGTATCACATACAACCTTTCCTCAAGAATATCATCGAGGAAATAATGTTTTTTGACATCCTATCTGCAAGATTTCATAAATCATGCAGTAATTGCTAATATAATTCCAACAGACTCTTAGCATCGCTACGAGTGAGAAAGTCTCATCGTAGTCAACTCCTTGAACTTGTCAGAAAACATCTTAATGACAAGTCGAGCTTTCTTAATGGTGATACTTACCATCATTGTACGTCTTCCTTTTAAAATCCATCTGTACCCAACAGCCTTATGACCATCAAGTAGTTCTTCCAAAGTCTACACATTGTTTTCATACATGGATCCTCTCTCGGATTTTATGGCCTCGAGCCATTTGTCAGAATCCGGGCCCACCATCACTTCTCCATCGCTCGTAGGTTCATTGTTGTCTAGCAACATGACCTCCAAGACAGGATTACTGTACCACTCTGAAGCAGTACGCGTCCTTGTCATCCTACGAGGTTTGGTAGTGACTTGATCTGAAGTTTCATGATCACTATCATAAACTTCCACTTCAATTGGTGTAGGTGCCACATGAACAACTTCTTGTGCCCTGCTACACACTGGTTGAAGTGATGGTTCAGTAACCTCATCAAGTCTCCACCATCCTCCCACTCAATTCTTTCAAGAGAAACTTTTTCTCTAGAAAGGACCCGTTTCTAGAAACAATGACTTTTGCTTCCGGATCTGAATTATTAGGTATACCCAACTATTTTGGGTGTCCTATGAAGATGTATTTATCCGCTTTGGGTTCGAGCTTATCAGGATGAAACTTTTTCACATAAGCGTCGCAGCCCCAAACTTTCAAGAAACGACAACCTAGGTTTCTCTAAACCATAGTTCATCCACTGTCATCTCAACGGAATTACGTGGTGCCCTATTTGAAGTGAATGTGGTTGTCTCTAATGCCTAACCCATAAACGATAGTGGTAATTCGATAAGAGACATCATGGTATGCCCCATATCCAATAGGGTGCATCTATGATGTTCGGACACACCATCACACTATGGTGTTCCAGGCGGTATTAGTTGAAACAATTTCCACAATGCCTAAATTGTATACCAAACTCATAACTCAGATATTCATCACTATGATCATATCATAGACATTTTATCCTCTTGTCACGATGATCTTCCACTTCTCTCTGAAATTACTTGAACCTTTCAATAATTCAGACTTGTGTTTCATCAAGTAAATATACTCAGCATCTACTCAAACCATCTATGAAGTAAGAACATAACGACATCCACTGCGTGCCTCATCACTCATTGGACTGCACACATCAAAATGTATTACTTCCAACAAGTTGCTTTCTTGTTCCATTTCACTGAAAACGAGGCCTTTTAGTCATCTTGCCCATGTGGTACGATTTGCATGACTCAAGTGATTCAAAATCAAGTGAGTCCAAACGATCCATCTGCATGGAGTTTCTTCATGCGTATATACCAATAGACATGGTTCACATGTCTCAATCTTTTCAAAAACGAGTGAGTCCAAAGATCCATCAACATGGAGCTTCTTCATGCGTTTTATACCAATATGACTAAAATGGCAGTGCCACAAGTATGCGGTATTATCATTACTATCTTATATCTTTTGGCATGAACATGTGTATCACTACGATCGAGATTCAATAAACCATTCATTTTAGGTGCAAGACCATTGAAGGTATTATTCAAATAAACAGAGTAACCATTATTCTCCTTAAATGAATAACCGTA
Organism: Triticum aestivum; assembly: GCF_018294505.1. Classification (NCBI taxonomy): domain Eukaryota; kingdom Viridiplantae; phylum Streptophyta; class Magnoliopsida; order Poales; family Poaceae; genus Triticum; species Triticum aestivum. The sequence goes on from NC_057804.1 coordinate 117,875,618, forward strand.
TTGCAATAGACATAATCCAATCATGTCTATGCTCAACGCAAACACCAAATAACAATTATTTAGGTTTAACACCAATCTCGATGGTAGAGGGAGTATGCGATGCTTGATCACATCAAGCTTGGAAACACTTCCAACACATATCGTCATCTCACCTTTAGCTAGTCTCCGTTTATTCCGTAGCCTTTTATTTCGAGTTACTAACACTTAGCAACTAAACCGGTATCTATTAAAATGGTGCTACTAGGATACTAGTAAAGTACACATCAATATAATGTATATCCAATATACTTCTGTCGGCCTTGCCAGCCTTCTCATCTACCAAGTATCTAGGGTAGTTCTGCTTCAGTGACCGTTCCCCTCATTACAGAAGCACTTAGTCTCGGGTTTGGGTTCAACCTTGGGTTTCTTCACTAGAGCAGCAACTGATTTGCCATATCATGAAGTATCCCTTCTTGCCCTTGCCCTTCTTGAAACTAGTGGTTTCACTAACCATCAACAATTGATGCTCCTTCTTGATTTCCACTTTTGCGGTTTCAAACATCGCGAATATTTCAAGGATCATCATATCTATCCCTGATATGTTATAGTTCATCACGAAGCTCTAGTAACTTGGTGGCAATGACTTTGGAGAAACATCACTATCTCATCTAGAAGATTAACTCCCACTCGATTCAAGTGATTGTTGTACCCAGGCAATCTAAGTACAAGCTCAATGATTGAGCTTTTCTCCCTTAGTTTGTAAGCTAAGAAACTTGTCAGAGGTCTCATACCTCTTGACGTGGGCACTAGCCTGAAATCCCAATTTCAGCCCTTGGAACATCCCATATGTTCCGCGGCGTTTCAAAAACGTCTTCGGCGCCACAATTCTAAACCGTTTAACATTACTGATCTATCATGTAGTCATCAAAACATGTATGTCAGATGTTCGCAACATCCACAGACGACGTTCGAGGTTCAGCACATCGAGCGGTGCATTAAGGACATAAGCCTTCTGCGCAGCAATGAGGACAATCCTCAGTTTACGGACCCAGTCCGCATAATTGCTACTATCAACTTTCAACTAAATTTTCTCTAGGAACATATCTAAAACAGTAGAACAAAAGTGCAAGCTATGACATAATTTGCAAAGTCCTTTTGACTATGTTCATGATAACTAAGTTCATCTAATGAACTCCCACTCAGATAGACATCCCTCTAGTCATCTTAAGTGATACATGATCCGAGTCAACTAGGACATGTCCGATCATCATGTGAGACGGACTAGTCATCATCGGTGAACATCTTCATGTTGATCGTATCTACTATACGACTCATGCTCGACCTTTCGGTCTCTTGTGTTCCGAGGCCATGTCTGTACATGCTAGGCTCGTCAAGTCAACCTAAGTGTTTCGCGTGTGTAAATCTGGCTTACACCCGTTGTATGTGAACGTTAGAATCTATCACACCCGATCATCACGTGGTGCTTCGAAGCAACGATCTTTCGCAACGGTGCACAGTTAGGGGGAACACTTTCTTGAAATTATTATGAGGGATCATCTTATTTACTACCGTCGTTCTAAGCAAATAAGATGCATAAACATGATAAACATCACATGCAATCAAATAGTGACATGATATGGCCAATATCATTTTGCTCCTTTTGATCTCCATCTTCGGGGCTCCATGATCATCATCGTCACCGGCATGAGACCATGATCTCCATCATCGTGTCTCCATGAAGTTGTCTCACAAACTTATTACTTGTACTACTATGGCTAATGGTTTAGCAATGAAGTAAAGTAATTACATGGCGTTATTCAGTGACACGCAGGTCATACAATAAATAAAGACAACTCCTATGGCTCCTGCCGGTTGTCATACTCATCGACATGCAAGTCGTGATTCCTATTAGAAGAATATGATCAATCTCATACATCACATATATTTCATTCATCACATCCTTCTTGGCCATATCACATCACACGGCATATGCTGCAAAAAACAAGTTAGACATCCTCTAATTGTTGTTGCAAGTTTTTTACATGGCTGCTATAGGTTTCTAGCAAGAACGTTTATTACCTACGCCAAAACTACAACGTGATATGCCAATTGCTATTTACCCTTCATAAGGACCCTCTTCATCGAATCCGATCCGACTAAAGAGGGAGAGACTGGCACCCGCTAGCCACCTTATGCAACAAGTGCATGTTAGTTGGTGGAACCTGTCTCACGTAAGTGTACTTGTAAGGTCGGTCCGGGCCGCTTCATCCCACAATACCGTTGAAACAAGATAGGACTAGTAACGGTAAGCATATTGAACAAAATCAATGCCTGCAACAACTTGTGTTCTACTCGTGCATAGAATCTACGCAATAGACCTAGCTCATGATGCCACTGTAGCGGAATGTAGCAGAAATTCAAAATTTTCTACGCAACACCGAGATCAATCTATGGATATTCTAGCAACAAGAGAGGGAGAGGATGAGCATCTTCATACCTTTGAAGATCGCTAAGTGGGAGCATTACAAGAACACGGATGAAGGAGTTGTACTCATAGCGATTCAGATCGCGGTTGATTCCGATCTAAGCACCGAACAACGGTGCCTCCACATTCAACACACGTATAGCCCGGGGACGTCTCCTCCTTCTTGATCCAGCAAGGGGAGAGGAGAAGTTGAGGGAGAACTTCGATAGCACGACGGCATGGTGGTGATGGAGCTCGTGGTTCTCCGGCAGGGCTTCGCCAAGCACTACGGAGGAGGAGGAGGTGTTGGAGGAGGGAGAGGGCTGCGCCAGGGGAAGGGGTGCGGCTGCCCTCTCTCCCCTTCACTATATATTGGGGAAAGGGAGGGGGCGGAGGCGCCCTAGGGTTCCCTAGGGGAGGGGTGGCGGCCACAGGGGAAACCCTAGATGGGTTTGGGCGCCCCCACCCCCTAGGAAACTTGCCCCCCAAGCCGGGAGGGTCGGCTGCCCTGGGGGTGGCGCCCCCACCTCTCCTGGTTACGTGAGATGGGGTGGGGAGGGGCGCTAAGCCCCTTAGTGGGCTGATGTGCCCCCTCCCCTTGGCACATAAGGCCAGCCAACTCTTGATGGGGCCTCCGAAACGCCTTTCGGACACGCTGGTCATCACCTGGTACCCTTGGAACAATTCCAGACTCCAATACCCTTCGTCCAATATACCGATCTTCACCTCCGGACCATTCCGGAGCTCCTCGTCACGTCCGGATCTCATCTGGGACTCTGAACAACCTTCGGTAACCACATACTATTTCCCATAACAACTCTAGCGTCACCGAACCTTAAGTGTGTAGACCCTACGGGTTCGGGAATCATGCAGACATGACCGAGACATTCTCCGGACAATAACCAACATAGGGATCTGGATACCCATGTTGGCTCCCACATGTTCCACGATGATCTCATCGGATGAACCACGATGTCGAGGATTCAAGCAATCCCGTATACAATTCCCTTTGTCAATCGGTACGTTACTTGCCCGAGATTCGATCGTCGGTATCCAATACCTCGTTAAATCTCGTTACTGGCAAGTCACTTTACTCATACCGTAATGCATGATCCCGTGACTAACTACTTACTCACGTTGAGCTCATTATGATGATGCATTACCGACTGAGCCCAGAGATACCTCTCCGTCATACGGAGTGACAAATCCCAGTATTGATTCGTGCCAACCCAACAAACACTTTCGGAGATACCTGTAGTGCACCTTTCTAGTCACCCAGTTACGTTGTGATGTTTGGTACACCCAAAGTACTCCTACGGTATCAGGGAGTTACACAATCTCATGGTCTAAGGAAATGATACTTGACAATAGAAAAGCTTTAGCAAACGAACTACATGATCAGGTGCTATGCTTAGGGTTGGGTCTTGTCCATCACTTCATTCTCCTAATGAGGTGATCCCATTATCAATGACATCCAATGTCCATGGTCAGGAAATTATGACCATTTGTTGATCAACGAGCTAGTGAACTAGAGGCTCACTAGGGACATGCTGTGGTCTATGTATTCACACATGTATTGCGGTTTCCGGTCAATACAATTATAGCATGAATAATAGACAATTATCATGAACAAGGAAATACAATAATAACCATTTTGTTATTGCCTCTAGGGCATATTTCCAACAAAAGGCCCACAAGATTTTTGTGTGCCATAATGGGCCGGCCCAGGTAAAGGCCCACAAGATTCTTGCAGATCATAGTGGGCCGTCCCTGCTAAAGGCCCACGAGATTCCGCCGACATTAATGGGCCGGCCTAGCTGTAGGCCCACAAGATTTTGAGGACCCTAGTAGGCCGGCCCATTAACTAGCTACCATGTTTCGGGCCAAATATCAGCCCATATTTGTTCCGGTCCATTAATGGCCTGGCACGTTCTGGGCCTAATAATGGCCCATATGAGATCTGGCCCGTTAAAAGCCTACCACATTCTGGGCCAAATTACGGCCCAGATCAGGTCCGGCCATTTAAGAGGCTTTGGGCTAAATTATGGCCCATATCAGATTCGGCCCGTCAACTGGATGCTATGCTTTTGGGTCCAGTAGCTAAATGCCCATTTATTAATTCGTCTTGATATTAGTTTCGACCTATTAAGGGCCCATTTAACATTTTGGCCCTATATTAATTGCGGCCTGTTAAAAGCCCGTCATATAGTTGGGCCTAACTACGGCCCAGTTTGCATCCGGCCTGCTCGCAGCCGATATCTGATTGGGCCAAACAAGGACCGAGACAATTTTGGCCTGCTAAAAGCCTATGATTTGATTCGCACAATCATGGGCCGGGGTCCATTTCGGGCTGCTGCCGGCCCATGAGCTGTTCGGCACATTTCAGGCCAAACCTACTTCTCAGCCTCCTAAAAGCCCATTGAGTTTTCTTGCGAAAAGAGCGTCGGGGGTTACTCGGCCTATTAAAGGCCCTTATCTACTAGTGGACCAGTTTATTTTTTGCGTTTAACGGACAAAGATGATGGGGCCCATGATGCGGATCATACATCGTGATTGCATGACGGCTCGATTATGTACCGTAATTTTACGGGTTGGCCGGTTTACTGCGAAGACAGGATATATATACAGTAAAATAACTGCAGCATCATGAATAAGAAAAAACCTAGACTATACAATAAAGAAATTACGGCATATTACATCCACTGGGCATCAAAGTTCGCCACTATGATAATAAAGCACAAGAAGACATCAGATTACATACACTGGGCATCAAAGATCGCCACCAATGCAAATAAACAAGCCGACAAAATAATATACAAAACCGACATCACTTTAATAGAGTTCAAGAAAGGTTAGCCCTGCTGGGGAGCTGTAGCACAAGCAGCTGAGCAAGATGATGAGACTGCGCTTGTTCAACACTTATATCTTCCTCACTCTGAAAGATAAACAAGCAGACAGATGACAGGTTTTGCACATAAAAGTATCAGTGCTGACAATTCATCACATTTCTTACTGACGAATAAAGTGACACAGTTTAAAATTGCATTAACACAATATCGTATTGTTCAGGTCAAGACATGGCAGGAAATGACGATGTGAAGGAGTTGGCAGCTTCACAACACCACTGGATTACAAATCAAGAACTCATAAGTATCAATGGTTAGTGTGCTGTCAATTTATCCCATTTCAGATTTGCAAATAAAGAGACGGTTTAAATAATAGTAGAATGATATGACATTGTTCATAGTTAAGACATTCCAGAATATGACATTGTGCTGTAGTGGGTAGGTTCACCACACTACTGGATTATGGATGAGGAACAGAAGCATACATGCAGTGTAGAAGAAGATCACTTGCTCTGTATAGTTTAATTTACATGGTATGAAGAAGGAACTTGGTTGTACAACTAAAAACTTAAATTGAGAAGGACAAAGTTTTGTTTATGAACTACATAATAAACTTTAAACATGCAATTTGATGCAAACACCAAAAATAAACAGCTATTGCAGTCATGCCTAACCAAATATACACAACAAAGTTTGAAGGCTTGAGAAGGACAAACTTACATTACTAGTGAAGACAGGCTCTATAAAGCCCTTGTCCATGCTGATGGGGGGGGGGGCAATTCAAGAAGTTTACCACAGAATCTTCTTTATAAGCATTGCCTTTATTCTACATTTTGCTAAGAGGAAATATAGATGTGATAATATACGAAAAAATGGAGAATATTTAAGATAAGATTGTAACGCCCTCGATGCGGCTATAGCTCCCACGTGTCGAGGCACGACTTAGAGGCATAACCGCATTGAAAGCAATGTCGCAAGTCAGGCAATCATTACAACATCCCATGTAATACATAATAAAAGGGGGAGATAACATAGTTGGCTTACACTCGCCACGTCACATCAGAGTGCATAAATAACATCCATCAAACAAACACTCATGGCCCGACTACGGCGCCAAAATAGAAAATAACCCAACATGCGACAAAGTCCTGAATCGATAACCCCAACCAGGCACCACTACTGATCATCGGGAAAGGAAACATAATAACGCTGAGAGTCCTCGTCGAACTCCCACTTGAGCTCGTACTCGTCACCTGGAGCGAAATCACCTGGACCTGCATCTGGAGTTGTAGTATCTGTGAGCCACAAGGACTCAGCAATCTCACACCCACGCGATCAAAACTATTTAAGCTCATAGGAATGGATAAGGCAAATATATGTGGAGCTGCAGCAAGCGACTAGCATATGTGGTGGCTACAATCGCAAAAGAGAGCGAGAAGAGAAGGCGAAGCACGAGCGATACAAATATGATCAAGAAGTGATCCTATAGCAACCTACGTCAAGCATAACTCCAACACCGTGTTCACTTCCCGGACTCCGCCGAGAAGAGACCATCACGGTTACACACGCGGTTGATGTATTTTAAATAAGGTCAACTTCGGGTTTTCTACAACCGGACGTTAACAAATTCCCATCTGCCCATAACCGCGGGCACGGCTTTCGAAAGTTCAATCCCTGCAGGGGAGTCCCAACTTAGCCCATGACAAGCTCTCACGGTCAACGAAGGAATAGACCTCCACCCGAGACATTCCGATCAGACTCGGTATCCCGGTACAACAAGACATTTCGACAGGGTAAAACTAAACCAGCAACACCGCCCGAATGTGCCGACAAATCCCGATAGGAGCTGCACATATCTCTTTCTCAGGGCACACTCAGATTGTCCTAGGTACGGGTAGGCCAGCCCAGAGTTGCCCCTGGTAGCCACCGGTAGCTGACAGGTGGACCAACACTCAGAGGAGCACTGGCCCGGGGGGGGGGGTAAAATAACGATGACCCTTGAGTCTGCAGAACCCAAGGGAAAGAAAAGGCTAGGTGGCAAATGGTAAAACCAATGTTGGGCATTGCTGGAAGAGCTTTACTTAAGACGAACTGTCAAGGGGTTCCCATAATAGCCCAACCGTGTAAGGAACGCAAAATCCGGGAACATAACACCGATATGACGGAAACTAGGGCGGCAAGAGTGGAACAAAACACCAGGCATAAGGCCGAGCCTTCCACCCTTTACCAAGTATATAGATGCATTAATTAAGTAAGGTATATTGTGATATCCCAACAAGTAAATAAAAGTTCCAACAAGGAACGGCTCCAATCTTCCACCTGCAACTAACAACGCTATAAGAAGGGCTGAGCAAAGCGGTAACATAGCCAATCAACGGTTTGCTAGGACAATGGTGGGTTAGGGGATCACATGGCAATTGGGAGGCTGACAAGCAAAAGGTAGGCATCGTAGCAGTGGCAAAGCAAAAGAGCGAGCAAACTAGCATAGCAAAGATAGTAGTGATTTCGAGGGTATGATCATCTTGCCTGCACAGTTGTCAGAGTTGACTGGATCCTCGCAAGCAAACTCAACGGGCTCCTCGGTAGCGAACTCGTCTCCCGGCTCTACCCAACAAGACAAACAAGCAACAAGGATACAATCAACCACGGCAAGACCAAGCAATATGATGAAATGACGATATGCTATGCGGGATGCGATGCGGGATGCAAAATGCAAGATATGACAGGAAATGCATGAACCTGGCATCAACTTGGAAAACCAAGTGTGCCACTGGATAGAGGGGATGAAATCGCTTGAAAACGATATAAAGATCATTGGAATCGGAGCTACGGTTTGGAAATGGCGAGCGTTTTAAGATATGACACCGGTCTGCGATTTACAGCAAGTAGGCATCTAAATGCAACGAAATGAACATGCTACAGCCACCAAACATGAAAACAAAATACATGGCAGTGATGTACACAAGATGGTTGACAAAACACTAGCACTGAGCCATAGGCAAATTCATCCATTAAGAGGTTCAAACAAGCATGGCTAAAACGCAAATGCAAAACAGATTTCAGACTTAGTGAAATTAACACTAGTCTGAAATTTCAGATCACGATGCTCTCTTCGGAGCAGCAAAACAACATGATAGAAAACCTGAACATGACAAGTAAGAACATGGCATGGAGCTACTCAACAAGCTTAAAAAACACCCAAAGTGACCTGGGGCCAAAAGGGTTCACAAAATACTCTACCGAGCTCACGAACATAGCTCGAACACAATCAGTTTTCAGACTTAGTGAAAACTGAGACACGCTGAAATATAACTCACGAAGGCATGTAAACGAGCTCGATGCACTCACTACGGTGCAAGTCATGGCAAGGAAAGCATATAACCAGCAAGAAGGCACAAAGTGCTAGCTACACATGGCAAGAACGAAGGCATAGCATGCATGGAACACTAACGGTAGCATCGGCAAATCGCAAACAAGTTGACGATCTGCCCAGATTAACAACGAAGCAAAAGTTGAGCTCGATTGAGTCAACCTAGAGCACTCCACAAATGCAAACAAAGACATGGATGGATAGAGCATAACATAAATATCAAAACTCCCTTACTGATCATCCTCAAAAGAGGCACGGATCACTAGGAAACAAGCTGGACATATAGCATCACGAACTAAAATATCCCAGACTTAGTGAAAATCACTAAGTCTCTGAAATCAGCAATCTCAGGTACCTCTCTTCGCAAGCTTGCACAAGACAACACACACATCCTAAAAATGCATGGGTGGCACCACTGGAAAGAAGACAAAATGCTTAACAATTCATCCCAAAGGGGCACAGGCATATCATGCACGAATTAAACATGGCAAAAATGACAAAAGTGCATGATGAACTAACGGATCTGCAATTTAACTCACGAAGCCTCCTTCTAACAGCATTTTGGGCAACAAGATGACCTCAAATGCAAATGATGCAATGGAATGAAATGATGTACATGTCGAGGCGAAGATTTTGATATATCATACGCCCAAAACGGAGCTACGGTTGCGGAGATACGAGCAGTCAAAGTTAGCACGAAAAAAATAAGGGGGAGAGGGAAAGTCAACCGGATCTAGGGTTTCCAGATCTGGCGGTTACTGTAGCAGCACTGTAGCACCCGCGCGAGTTCGCCGGAGACGGCTCGCCGGAGCCGGTGGAGGCGGCCGGAGCAGCGGGGAGAGGCCGGGGCGGCGCCGGGAAGGTCGGGGGAGGCCGGTGGCGGCGCCCGGCGGCGGCGGTGGCGGCCCGCGCGCCGGCGAGGAGGTGCGGGCGGCGGCCGGCCTCGGGCTCGCCGGAGATGACCCGCGGCGGCGACGGCGGCTCCGGTCGCCGGAGCCCGAAGAGGCGGCGGCGCGCGCGGAGGAAGGAGGCGGCGGGGCGCGCGTGGAGGAGCCGGGTCGCGGGGGCCGGATCCGGGCCTCCCGGCCCGCGGCGGCGGCGGCGGCGGTGCCACGTGGCACGCGGTGGTTGGGCGAGGGCGCGGCGGCGGACGCGTCCGGCTGGGGCGGACGTGTCCGTCGGTGCGGGGAGATGTTCTGGGTTTTTTTTTGAGGAGGACGGGGAGGAAGACGAGATCCGAAATGGGGGGGTGTTTAAATAGGCATAGAGGGAGCTAGGAGAGTCCAAATGAGGTGCGGTTTTCGCCCACACGATCGTGATCGAACGCTCTAGGACATGGAGCAGAGTTTGGTGGGTTTTGGGCCAAATTTGGGGGGTGTTGGGCTGCAACACACACGAGGCCTTTCCGGTCCCTCGGTTAACCGTTGGAGTATCAAACGAAGTCCAGATGACCCGAAACTTGACAGGCGGTCTACCGGTAGTAAACCAAGGCCGCTTGGCAAGTCTCGGTCCAATCCGGAAATGTTTAAACCCCACACACGAAAGAAAGGTAGAAATGACCACCGGAGGAGAACGAAGCGCCGGAATGCAAAACGGACAACGGGGAAAATGCTCGAATGCATGAGATGAACATGTATGCAAATGCAATGCACGTGATGACATGATAAGAGATGCACGAAAAAGAAAAACAACACGCGGAGACAAAAACCCAAACCCGAGAAATAAATATAACTTAGCGCCGGAGACGACAAGAGTTGGAGTACAAATAGGGAAAGTATATCTGGGGCGTTACAACACTCCACCACTACGAAAAGATCTCGTCCCGAGATCTAGGACTGAAAGAACTCCGGGTACTCAGAACGGAGGTGATCCTCGCGTTCCCAGGTGGCTTCACGGTCGGAATGGTGAGACCACTTAACTTTGAGGAATTTGATTGACTTGTTGCGAGTCTTGCGTTCAGTCTCTTCAAGAATAGCAACTGGGTGCTCACGATAAGAGAGATCTTCTTGGAGCTCAATGTCCTCGAAGTTGACGGTGCGGTCAGGAGTCTTGAAGCACTTTCGAAGCTGAGAGACATGGAACACATCATGAACATTTGCAAAGTTTGAAGGAAGCTCGAGTTGATAGGCGAGGTCGCCTCTCTTGCTGACAATCTTGAAAGGTCCCACGTATCTAGGGGCAAGCTTCCCTTTGATACCGAAGCGACGAGTACCTTTCATAGGAGAGACGCGGAGGTAAACATGATCTCCGATCTCGAAAACCAGATCACGGTGCTTACTATCATAGTAGCACTTCTGGCGGGATTGAGCTGCTTTGAGGTTATCACGAATGACTTTGCACATTTCTTCTGCTTCTGTGATTAAGTCATTACCCAGCAGCTGACGTTCACCGGTTTCAGACCAGTTGAGAGGGGTACGGCACTTCCTGCCATATAGAATTTCAAAGGGGGCCTTGCCCGAACTTGCTTGAAAGCTGTTGTTGTAAGAGAATTCAGCATAAGGAAGACAATCCTCCCACTTCATGCCGAAAGAAATCACACAAGCCCTGAGCATGTCTTCAAGAATCTGATTGACACGCTCGACTTGACCGCTCGTTTGAGGATGGAAAGCTGTGCTGAAGCGGATGTTTGTGCCCATGGCCTTCTGAAAAGAATCCCAAAACTTGGAGGTAAAGATGCTGCCACGGTCTGAAGATATCACTTGAGGAATACCGTGCAGAGAGACAATGCGAGAGGTATAGAGTTCCGCCAATTGAGCTGCAGTGATCGACTCTTTGATAGGCAGAAAGTGAGCCACTTTGGTGAGCTTGTCGATGACAACAAATATAGCATCATTGCCACGCTTGGACTTTGGAAACCCAGTCACGAAGTCCATTTCAATGTGGTCAAACTTCCATTCTGGAATGGCAAGAGGTTGGAGGAGACCTGCTGGCCTTTGGTGTTCTGCCTTCACTCTTCTGCAGACATCACACTCGTTCACGAATTGAGCGATCTCGCGCTTCATTCGAGTCCACCAATAAGTTTGCTTGAGATCCTGATACATCTTCGTACTACCAGGGTGGATGGAGAGGAGAGAGTTGTGAGCCTCGTTCATGATCACCTTACGAAGTTCACCTTTGGGCACAACAATTCGATCCTCGAAGAAGAGAGTGTCCTTGTCATCAAGTCGGTAGCACTTGTACTTGGACTGACTCTTTGCAATACCAATCTTCACCTTTTTCACCATAGCATCAAGAAGTTGGGCTTGGCGAATCTGGTCTTCTAAGGTAGGAGAGACTTGAAGGTTGGCGAGGAAACCTTGAGGAACAACTTGCAGATTAAGTTTGCGGAAAGCTTCACAAAGCTCGGGTTGATAAGGCTTGAGAATCAGACTGTTGCAATATGCTTTCTGCTCAAAGCGTCAGCAATCACATTAGCCTTGCCTGGAGTATACTCGATACTCGGATTGTACTCTTGAATCATTTCGACCCATCGAGTCTGCCTGAGGTTGAGATTAGGCTGAGTGAAGATGTACTTGAGACTCTTGTGATCAGTGAAAATATCCACTTTCCTTCCCAATAGAAGATGTCTCCAAGTCAACAAAGCATGCACAACTGCCGCCAACTCGAGATCATGAGTGGGGTAGTTCTTCTCATTAGGTTTCAACTGGCGAGAGGTATAAGCAACAACTTTCTTCTCTTGCATCAGTACAGCACCGAGACCTTGGAGAGAGGCATCACAAAAGACCTCGTACGGCTTGGTTTCATCAGGCGGAGTCAGAACTGGAGCAGTGATCAATTTCTCTTTCAAAGTGTTGAAAGCCATATCACACTCCGGAGACCAAACGTACTTGACGTGCTTCTGAAGAAGATTTGAGAGAGGCTTGGCGATCTTAGAAAAGTTTTCAACGAATCTTCTGCAATAGCTTGCGAGACCGAGGAAACTGCGGAGTTGCTTCACGTTCTGAGGAGGTTCCCAATTCACAATTGCAGACACCTTCTCAGGATTCACGGAAATGCCCTTGGCAGAGATGATATGACCAAGATAAAGAACCTCATCGAGCCAAAATTCACACTTGGAGAACTTGGCGTAGAACTGATGTTCTCTGAGCTTGTCAAGAACCAAACGCAAGTGCTTGGCATGATCTTCCTTGTTCTTCGAGAAAACCAGAATGTCGTCGAGATAGACCAAAACGAATTCATTGGTGTAGGGGTTGAAGATGAAGTTCATCATGCGAGAGAACGTCGGAGGAGCGTTTGCGAGGCCAAAAGACATGACGGTGTATTCATATGAACCAAAGCTTGTTCTGAACGCCGTCTTGGGAATATCTTGCTCACGAATACGAATCTGATGATAACCCATACGGAGATCAAGCTTGGAGAATACTTGAGCACCCTTGAGTTGTTCGAACAGCTCATTGATGTTGGGAAGTGGGTATTTGTTCTTGATGGTCTTCTTGTTTACTGGACGGTAATCAACACAAAGTCGACTCGATCCATCCTTCTTCTTCACAAAAAGAACACCACAACCCCACGGAGAAGTACTAGGCCGAATGAGACCCAATCTTTCTTGCTCATCGAGTTGTTTCTTCAGCTCCTTCAACTCTTCAGGTCCGAGCTTGTAAGGACGTTTGCACACAGGTTCCGTGCCAGGCTCAAGTTCAATAACGAATTCAACTGGCCGGTGCGGAGGCATTCCTGGGAGCTCTTCTGGAAAGACGTCTTGATACTCACAAACAACCGGAATCTGCGAAATAGCATCCAATTCACCCTTCTCATTGAGAGAAAACAACCGGATGGTATTATCCCGAGCGGCAAAGACAATGACATCCTCAGACGAATGAGTCAGTTGAATCTGCCTGGCTGCACAATCAAGCTGAGCTTTATGCTTAGAGAGCCAGTCCATCCCGAGAATAAGATCGATATCCGAGTTGCCAAGAACCGTAGGAGAAGCCAAGAACTTGTAGTCACCCAAAGTGATAGAAACATCCGGAACGATGGAGTTAGCCTGCATGCGCTTACCGGGAGAGACAACTTCTAAAGGACTAGGCAAAACTTGTGAGACCAATTCATGCCTATTTGTAAACGGTCTCGAGATGAAGCAATGCGATGCACCAGTGTCAAAAAGAACTTTTGCAGGAATATCATTAACAGGAAGGTTACCCATGATCACATCTGACGAGTCCTCTGCCTGAGCTGCATTCATCAAGTTGACCTTGGCGGACTTGGGGTTATGCTTGACCACAGCTGTACTTGCCGATCTGACAGGAGGAGGAGGAGGAAGACGCCTCTGGTTGGTACACTTGTTGGCATAGTGACCCTTCTGTTGGCACTTGTTGCACGTGACCTCTGAAAGCGGACGGTGATACGGAGCACTCGATCTTGGCGCTTGAGACGAAGACTTGTTCTGAAAGCCTGGGTTGGGTGGGTGGGAGAAACCACTGCCACCTTTGCTCTTCTGCTGATACGGCTGACGGAACGGAGGAGGAGGAAGCCAATACTTCTGCTGCTTGACCACTTGAGTAGAGGAAGACGGAGTAACATCTCTGGCACGCTTCCTGGAAGCATCACACCTCATCTGAGCAGCCTCTTGCTTCAGTGCCATGTTGTAGAACTCATCGTATCTCAACGGCTCAAAGAGGACAAGAGCGAGCTGAATTTCCTCACGAAGACCACCCCTGAACTGATAGATCATGCTCTTCTCATCAGGAACATCCTGCTTGGCAAAACGGGCGAGCTTCTGGAACAACTTGTTGTAGTCATAGACAGACAAAGAGCCTTGCTTCAGATTGCGGAATTCCTGACGCTTACTCTCAACCACACTTTGAGGGATGTGATGAGCGCGGAAATCTTGACGAAAATCATTCCAAGTGATAACACGTCCACCTCTGGAATCCTTGTACTGCTGGAACCACTCTGCAGCCTGATCTTTGAGCTGGAAAGAAGCGAACTTGACGAAATCTTCAGGCCTGACGTTGCTGCATTCAAAATGCTTGCCCAGATCCACTAGCCAATCGTCAGCATCGGTAGCCTCAACACAACCGCTGAACGTCTTTGGGCCATTAGCAAGGAACTGGTTCAGAGTAGCAAAGTGGTGCTGATTATGGCCTTGATTCCCTTGACTGCCTTGATTGCGCTCTTGGAGAATTTGCATGATCAACTGTGTGTTTGCATTAGTAGCGGCCATCACAGCTTGCCATGCTTCCGGAGGAGGCGGAGGTGGAGGCGGATCAGGATTCGGAGTCGTGCGCGTTGGAGGAGCCATCCTGAACAGGTTGACCACCATTAGCACACTGATAGACAACAATATAGAAGCTGAATCCAACGGAATGAAAATTGCAACATATAGTCTTCACATCCGAACAGAATGAACGAATGCATTTCTCTTGAAGTGGTCACATATCCATAAATTGAGAAGCCACGAAGAATTAAGGTAGAGAAATAAATCAACAAGGTACGGATCAAGAACGAATAATCGGTAAGAAATCCCAATCTCAAACCAATATCCGTGGAAGAAGAACTAGAGCTACTAGAATTCCCACCTATGAAATTCCCGAACCTTTCTGGTTATGCAATCAGGTGTTGGGGATACAGGGGAAGCACAATATCTCACCCAAACTAGCAAATCCTACATCCAGCTGTATCCATCCTTCAACACATAACCAGGAAACTTCGGAAACCATCTACCTCAACCTTCGAAAAGCATCCGTTATACAAGTTATGGCGATACTCCCGAACTCCCGCCCCAGTACTGGGTGGCGTCGAGGTTATCTCACCAACGAACTGCATAAAAGAGATTTTCGATGTCGGCGAACATATCTCAAGTATACCAGAATTGCAACGATAAAATTGTGACGACAACACCTCGGAGCTCAACTCCCCGGGACACTGCCACAACCCCTAAAGACAGGAGGCACCAAGAACAATGTTCTCGTCACAAAACCATCGGAACAAAACCAAGATACTCGCGTGATCCTAAAAAAATTTTTAGTGAAATTTGAGAAGAGAAGAGTCAAAACTCTACGTCAGGATGCCTTACCAGAGCGATGAGGAGACTGGGAAGTAAAAGAATTCCTAAGCTCTCCGATATATAATTCCTAAGGACTCAAAACATTTTTCTAGACACAACTCGGCTGCTAAAAACGATCAAGCAATGGGGCTCCTAAGGTCGGGGATGGCTCTGATTACCAACTTGTAACGCCCTCGATGCGGCTATAGCTCCCACGTGTCGAGGCACGACTTAGAGGCATAACCGCATTGAAAGCAATGTCGCAAGTCAGGCAATCATTACAACATCCCATGTAATACATAATAAAAGGGGGAGATAACATAGTTGGCTTACACTCGCCACGTCACATCAGAGTGCATAAATAACATCCATCAAACAAACACTCATGGCCCGACTACGGCGCCAAAATAGAAAAGAACCCAACATGCGACAAGGTCCTGAATCGATAACCCCAACCAGGCACCACTACTGATCATCGGGAAAGGAAACATAATAACGCTGAGAGTCCTCGTCGAACTCCCACTTGAGCTCGTACTCGTCACCTGGAGCGAAATCACCTGGACCTGCATCTGGAGTTGTAGTATCTGTGAGCCACAGGACTCAGCAATCTCACACCCACGCGATCAAAACTATTTAAGCTCATAGGAATGGATAAGGCAAATATATGTGGAGCTGCAGCAAGCGACTAGCATATGTGGTGGCTACAATCGCAAAAGAGAGCGAGAAGAGAAGGCGAAGCACGAGCGATACAAATATGATCAAGAAGTGATCCTATAGCAACCTACGTCAAGCATAACTCCAACACCGTGTTCACTTCCCGGACTCCGCCGAGAAGAGACCATCACGGTTACACACGCGGTTGATGTATTTTAAATAAGGTCAACTTCGGGTTTTCTACAACCGGACGTTAACAAATTCCCATCTGCCCATAACCGCGGGCACGGCTTTCGAAAGTTCAATCCCTGCAGGGGAGTCCCAACTTAGCCCATGACAAGCTCTCACGGTCAACGAAGGAATAGACCTCCACCCGAGACATTCCGATCAGACTCGGTATCCCGGTACAACAAGACATTTCGACAGGGTAAAACTAAACCAGCAACACCGCCCGAATGTGCCGACAAATCCCGATAGGAGCTGCACATATCTCTTTCTCAGGGCACACTCAGATTGTCCTAGGTACGGGTAGGCCAGCCCAGAGTTGCCCCTGGTAGCCACCGGTAGCTGACAGGTGGACCAACACTCAGAGGAGCACTGGCCCGGGGGGGGGTAAAATAACGATGACCCTTGAGTCTGCAGAACCCAAGGGAAAGAAAAGGCTAGGTGGCAAATGGTAAAACCAATGTTGGGCATTGCTGGAAGAGCTTTACTTAAGACGAACTGTCAAGGGGTTCCCATAATAGCCCAACCGTGTAAGGAACGCAAAAATCCGGGAACATAACACCGATATGACGGAAACTAGGGCGGCAAGAGTGGAACAAAACACCAGGCATAAGGCCGAGCCTTCCACCCTTTACCAAGTATATAGATGCATTAATTAAGTAAGGTATATTGTGATATCCCAACAAGTAAATAAAAGTTCCAACAAGGAACGGCTCCAATCTTCCACCTGCAACTAACAACGCTATAAGAAGGGCTGAGCAAAGCGGTAACATAGCCAATCAACGGTTTGCTAGGACAATGGTGGGTTAGGGGATCACATGGCAATTGGGAGGCTGACAAGCAAAAGGTAGGCATCGTAGCAGTGGCAAAGCAAAAGAGCGAGCAAACTAGCATAGCAAAGATAGTAGTGATTTCGAGGGTATGATCATCTTGCCTGCACAGTTGTCAGAGTTGACTGGATCCTCGCAAGCAAACTCAACGGGCTCCTCGGTAGCGAACTCGTCTCCCGGCTCTACCCAACAAGACAAACAAGCAACAAGGATACAATCAACCACGGCAAGACCAAGCAATATGATGAAATGACGATATGCTATGCGGGATGCGATGCGGGATGCAAAATGCAAGATATGACAGGAAATGCATGAACCTGGCATCAACTTGGAAAACCAAGTGTGCCACTGGATAGAGGGGATGAAATCGCTTGAAAACGATATAAATATCATTGGAATCGGAGCTACGGTTTGGAAATGGCGAGCGTTTTAAGATATGACACCGGTCTGCGATTTACAGCAAGTAGGCATCTAAATGCAACGAAATGAACATGCTACAGCCACCAAACATGAAAACAAAATACATGGCAGTGATGTACACAAGATGGTTGACAAAACACTAGCACTGAGCCATAGGCAAATTCATCCATTAAGAGGTTCAAACAAGCATGGCTAAAACGCAAATGCAAAACAGATTTCAGACTTAGTGAAATTAACACTAGTCTGAAACTTCAGATCACGATGCTCTCTTCGGAGCAGCAAAACAACATGATAGAAAACCTGAACATGACAAGTAAGAACATGGCATGGAGCTACTCAACAAGCTTAAAAAAACACCCAAAGTGACCTGGGGCCAAAAGGGTTCACAAAATACTCTACCGAGCTCACGAACATAGCTCGAACACAATCAGTTTTCAGACTTAGTGAAAACTGAGACACGCTGAAATATAACTCACGAAGGCATGTAAACGAGCTCGATGCACTCACTACGGTGCAAGTCATGGCAAGGAAAGCATATAACCAGCAAGAAGGCACAAAGTGCTAGCTACACATGTCAAGAACGAAGGCATAGCATGTATGGAACACTAACGGTAGCATCGGCGAAATCGCAAACAAGTTGACGATCTGCCCAGATTAACAACGAAGCAAAAGTTGAGCTCGATTGAGTCAACCTAGAGCACTCCACAAATGCAAACAAAGACATGGATGGATAGAGCATAACATAAATATCAAAACTCCTTTACTGATCATCCTCAAAAGAGGCACGGATCACTAGGAAACAAGCTGGACATATAGCATCACGAACTAAAATATCCCAGACTTAGTGAAAATCACTAAGTCTCTGAAATCAGCAATCTCAGGTACCTCTCTTCGCAAGCTTGCACAAGACAACACACACATCCTAAAAAATGCGTGGGTGGCACCACTGGACAGAAGACAAAATGCTTAACAATTCATCCCAAAGGGGCACAGGCATATCATGCACGAATTAAACATGGCAAAAATGACAAAAGTGCATGATGAACTAACGGATCTGCAATTTAACTCACGAGGCCTCCTTCTAACAGCATTTTGGGCAACAAGATGACCTCAAATGCAAATGATGCAATGGAATGAAATGATGTACATATCGAGGCGAAGATTTTGATATATCATACTCCCAAAACGGAGCTACGGTTGCCGAGATACGAGCAGTCAAAGTTAGCACGAAAAAAATAAGGGGGAGAGGGAAAGTCAACCGGATCTAGGGTTTCCAGATCTGGCGGTTACTGTAGCAGCACTGTAGCACCCGCGCGAGTTCGCCGGAGACGGCTC